>NC_041388.1:378710763-378716106 GCF_002162155.2 Triticum dicoccoides
GCAGCACTCGCTGTTCATCCAGAGGCAGCATCGATCGGCTTCAGTTAGCAGAAGTAGCGAAGGAATCGCTCGATCGGGTTCAGTTAACATCCATCGATCGATCGCTCGGGTTCAGTAACGCGTAGCCTGCAGTGCAATCGCTCGGGTTCAGTTAGAGCCCAATGCCTCGCTCGGGTTCAGTTAGAGCCAACGCCTCACACACACACGCGTAGGTGTACGAGAGAAGCGTGCATCGCTCGGCCCCCGACCTCCCACCGTAACCGGGAACTCCCCGAAATTTTCCTCCCCCTCGCTTCTACCACGGTTTTTTTCGTCATGGACGGCCCAAAGAATGTCATGCAGCTGCGTCTCCGGCCCGCCCAGGACAAAAAGCCCATTTTCTGTCATGATTTTTTGTCATAGAAGTAGGAGCCCACCACATCTATGATGATACCGGGTTTTGTCACAATTATCGTCATAGAAGTGTCATATGTATGACAGAAAAAAAATTCGTTAGGCCCAAAATGTCACGGATGTGTCTTTTTTTTGTAGTGTATGCGTTATTGTGAATGTGGTTAGTTATAATCTTTGCTGAAAACTTGAATGATGGCTTTACATATTTACAACAACAAGAGCAAACAGAGTTTGTAAAAGTTTTTCTTTATCACTTTCAGCTTATCAACTGAATTCCTTGAGGACAAGCAAATGTTTAAGCTTGGGGGAGTTGATACATCTCCGTCGTATCTACTTTTCCAAACACTTTTGCCCTTGTTTTGGACTCTAACTTGCATGATTTGAATGGAACTAACCCGGACTGACGCTGTTTTCAGCAGAATTACCATGGTGTTATTTATGTGCAGAAACAAAAGTTCTCGGAATGACCTGAAACTTCACGGAGCAACTTTTCAGAAAATATGAAAAATACCTGCAAAAGATGAAGGCCAGGGGGGCCACCACCTCTCCACGAGGGTGGGGGGCGCGCCCCCTACCTCGTGGGCCCCCTGTTGCCTCTCTGACTCCAACTCCAACTCCATATATTGTGTTTCGGGGAGAAAAAAAATCAGAGAGAATAAATCATCGCATTTTACGATATGGAGCCACCACCAAGCCCTAAAACCTCTCAGGAGGGCTGATCAGGAGTCCGTTCGGGGCTCCGGAGAGGGGAATCCGTCGCCATCGTCATCATCAACCATCCTTCATCACCAATTTCATGATGCTTGCCGCTGTGCGTGAGTAATTCCATCGTAGGCTTGCTGGACGGTGATTGGTTGGATGGGATCTATCATGTAATCGAGTTAGTTCTGTTAGGGTTTGATCCCTAGTATCCACTATGTTCTGAGATTGATGTTGCTATGACTTTGCTATGCTTAATGCTTGTCACTAGGGCCCGGGTGCCATGATTTTAGATCTGAACCTATTATGTTTTCATCAATATATGAGAGTTCTTAATCCTATGTTGCAAGTCTATAGTCACCTATTATGTGTTATGATCCGTTAACCCCAAAGTGACAATAATCGGGATACTTACCGGTGATGACCGTAGTTTGAGGAGTTCATGTATTCACTATGTGTTAATGCTTTGTTCCGGTTCTCTATTAAAAGGAGGCCTTAATATCCCTTAGTTTCCGTAAGGACCCCGCTGCCACGGGAGGGTAGGACAAAAGATGTCATGCAAGTTCTTTTCCATAAGCATGTATGACTATATTCGGAATACATGCCTACATTATATCAATGAACCGGAGCTAGTTCTGTGTCACCCTAGGTTATGACTGTTACATGATGAACCGCATCCGGCATAATTCTCCATCACCGATCCATTGCCTACGAGATTTCCATATATTGTTCTCCGCTTATTTACTTTTCCGTTGCTATTGCTATCATCACTACAAAATACCAAAAACATTACTTTTACTACTGTTACCTTTTGCTACCGTTACCGCTACTATCATATTACTTTGCTACTAAACACTTTGCTGCAGACATTAAGTTTCCAGGTGTGGTTGAATTGACAACTCAGCTGCTAATACTTGAGAATATTCTTTGGCTCCCCTTGTGTCGAATCAATAAATTTGGGTTGAATACTCTACCCTCAAAAACTGTTGCGATCCCCTATACTTGTGGGTTATCAATGGCCCTCAAGATACAAAGGTTCCTGAGTCAGTTTACCACCTCTAGTCATAACTCTAATAGCATTATCATTTTTCTTACTATTTAATTCATTGAGCAAATCATTGTGAGCTTTAAGTACTTAATCTACTTGAGTGGTAACCATAGAAGCATGTTTACTAATAAGTTTAAGTTCACCTTTAACATTAGCCATATAATCACCCCAAGTGTTCAGGCATATCAGCATTGTGTTTCAATTGTCTGCCAAGATAAGCATTGAAGTTTCTTGTTTAGCCATAAAGTCATCAAAATCATCCAAGCATGGGCTAGCAAACTTAGGAAATGGGATTTCAGCTTTATCATATCTATAGAGAGAATTTACCTTTACTACCTATGTCGGGTTATCAAGACCATGTGTTCCTTCAATAGGTGATGGATTAAAACCATGTATTTCTTCAAGAGGCAGTAAATTAAGACCATGTATTTCTCATTGTCGAGGAAATCGTTAACTGGTAACTGCTTGGTTGGCTGGCGAGTAGGGGATTAATAGGCTAATCGGCAAGTTAATCGGCCATTTAATCAATTAATCAGATGATTTATCAGTTTATCGACTACTCGGTGACCCTACGAGTAGGGATTAATCGGCAAGTTAACTGGTTAATCGGATGAATTCTTGAACAGGGGTATTTCTTCAATGGGAGGTAAATACTTAACATCTTCAGCTTTTATACCCTTTTCTTCATAGATTTCTTTGCCTCTTGCATATCTTCAGGACTGAGAAATAGAATACCCCTTTTCTTCGGAGTTGGCTCAGGAAGTGTCCAATTATTTTCATTGTTCAACATATTATTCAATAAAATTTCAGCTTCATCTGGTGTTCTTTCCCTGAAAACACAACCAGCACAACTATCCAGGTGGTCTCTCGAAGCATTGCTTAGTCCATTATAAAAGATATCAAGTATTTCATTTTTCTTAAGAGGATGATCAGGCAAAGAATTAAGTAATTGGAGAAGCCTCCCCCAAGTTTGTGGGAGACTTTCTTCTTCAATTTGCACAAAATTATATATTTCCCTTAAAGAAGCTTGTTTCTTATGAGCGGGGAAATATTTAGCAAAGAAGTAATAAATCATATCCTGGGGCCTACGCACACAACCAGGATCAAGAGAATTAAACCATATCTTAGCATCACCCTTTAATGAGAATGGAAATAATTTAAGGATATAATAGTAGCAAGTTTTCTCATCATTAGTGAACATGGTGGCTATATCGTTTAATTTAGTAAGATGTGCCACAACAGTTTCAGATTCATAGCCATAGAAAGGATCAGATTCAACTAAAGTAATTATCTCAGGATCAACGAAGAAATCATAATCCTTATCAGTAACAAAGATAGGTGAAGTAGCATAAGCAGGATCATATTTTATTCTAGCATCCAAAGTTTTTTGTTTCAGCTTAGCTAATAATTTCTTAAGATCACTCCTATCATTGTAAGCAAGAAAATCTCTAGCAGTTTCTTCATCCATAACATAGCCCTCAGGCACAACAGGTAATTCATATCTAGGGGGAGAATCTTCATCATCACTTTCATCAATATTATCAGTTTCAATAATTTCATTCTCTCTAGCCCTAGCAAGTTGTTCATCAAGAAATTCACCAAGTGGCACAGTAGTATCAAGCATAGAAGTAGTTTCAACATAAGTATCATGCATAGCAGAAGTGGCATCATCTATAACATGCGACATATCAGAATTAATAACAGAAGCAGGTATAGGTGTCGCAAGTTTACTCAAAACAGAAGGTGAATCAAGTGCAGAGCTAGATGGCAGTTCCTTACCTCCCCTCGTAGTTGAGAGATAAATCTTGGTTCTTGGATCTTTCAAGTTCTTCATAGTGATAAGCAGATATAAATCCCAAGTGACTCAAAGAATAGCGTTATGCTCCTCGGCAACGGCGCCGGAAAATAGTCTTGATAACCCACAAGTATAGGGGATCGCAACAGTTTTTGAGGGTAGAGTATTCAACCCAAATTTATTGATTCGACACAAGGGAAGCCAAAGAATATTCTCAAGTATTAGTAGTTGAGTTGTCAATTCAACCATGTGACGCCCGGATATTTAAGCTACAATGAACCTCTGCTAATGATGCCACGTCACCTCAATTTATGTTGGTAATCTTGTGTTAGTTCAAAAACCGATTCAAATTTAAAAATATGGCAAACAACAAAAGTTTTCAAAAGGTCAAAACTAAAATGTTCTTATTCTGACAAATAATTCACAAGATATATTGATGGAGAAAACAAGTTCTTATAAAATGTTTAAATGCACTAAACTAATTAAATTAGTAGCTATAACCAATAATCAAATGCTTTTGTAATATATAAAATATTAAACTAATTTATTTGGGAGCCCAAGTTATCGTGGCATTAGCATAAGTAGTACCACTATTTTAGGAACAAGTTATATATTTTATAAAACTAAAATAAATAGAAAATAAAATAAAACAGTAAAAAGAAAAGTAAAACAAAAACAAAACAAAAAAAGAGAACGAAGAGAGAGAACGAAGAGAGACCCCTAGCTCCCCCTCGGCCTCAGCCCACTTCCACCAGCTGGCCCACCTCTTCCCCATAACCACCCCCTCCGTGACCTAAACCGCTACCCCCCACTACACACGCACTCACCCACTCCCCCGATCCCCTTTTGGATCGGGGCAACGCCCCCGACGCCGCTCGTGACCCACCTCCCCGCGCCTCCGTCCTCCTCCTCGGCGTCCCTCGTCGGCGCCGCCTCACCGCCTCTACCTCGCCGATGCCGCTTCGCCGCTGGACCGCCTCTGCTTCGCCCAGCGCCGCCGGCGCCCACCCCGGTGCTGGACCTCCCAGCCGTCCTGCCTCCCCTACATCGCATCGTCACCGTCGTCCCCCTCGACAATCGCTGCCCCGTACCCTGCAACTACGGTGAGGCCCTCGGCCTCCCCTTCCCCTCGCTCGCACGCCGTCCCGCACCGGCGCCCGACCACCACGACCCCTGCATGCTGCTACTGCGCCCCCTCCTCTATTCCTTCTCCCCGACGCGGCCCATCCCGCCGTGGTTGCACCTGCCCGCGTCGGCGTCCTCCTCACGATGCCCTGCGCGCCCGCGGCCACCTGCCTCCGCGCGCGTCCGCCATCAAGCTCCCGTTGTCCTGCGCGCGCCTACAGCCACCGGCCACCTCTCCTCCGCCCCGCCGCCTTGTTCCGGTCGGCACCCGCGCGACCCCTGG
>NC_041388.1:378716228-378723718 GCF_002162155.2 Triticum dicoccoides
AGCCGCCCCGACCAGCCGCGCCTCCCTGCTCGTCGCTGCTGCCTTCCACCTACAGCCACCACCGCCGTTGCTGCTAGCTTCGACGCGGCCTCACCGCGCCGCGCGCAGGCCTCCGCCTCCTTCCCTGGCCGACGTCGTGGACGCCGGCGGCCGCGCCGATGGCCTTGCCCGAGCACGTGCATGGGCTCCCCAAGTCGGGCGCCCAGCGCCCGCGCCTGGCTCCACCCGTAACCGCGTGCCCGTTAAGGCCTTGGGCCCATGACATGAGGGGCCCACGCCCAGAACGTTATAAAAAAAGAAAATGAATTAAAAAACAATAATTAAATAAATATTAATTAAATAATTAATTAAAGAATTAATTAAGTTAATTAATCATAATTAATTAATCTAATCAACTAGTTAGTTTAGTTAAACAGTAATTAGTTTAACTAAATCCTAGTTAACCTAAACAGAGTATGACAGGTGGGTCCCACATGTCAGTTTGACCCAGTCAACGCCATGTTGACTACTGACGTCATGCTAACGTCATGATGATGTCAGCATGCACTGTTCTAGATAACGTTGAATTAAATTAATTAAATAAATGCTAAAATTAATCTAAATCTTTTAATATCAATATAAAATAAACCGTAGCTCAGATGGAAAAACTTTGTACATGAGAGTTGCTCAGAACGACGAGGCGAACCCGGATACGCAGCTCGTTCGTCCACCACGCATCCCTAGCATAGCGAACATGCAACTTTCCCCCTCTGATTCATCTGCTCGAAAACGCAAAACACCGGGGATATTTTCCCAGATGTTCCCCCCCTTCGCCGGTATCACCTCATACCGCGTTAGGGTATCCCTAGCACCGCTACTTGTCATGTCATGCATCACTATGCATATATTTGCATTATATTCGTTGTTTCTTCCCTTCTTCTCTCCGATAGACTATGAGACTGACGCCGCTGCTGGTGCCCCGATCGACTACACTGTTGACGACCCCTCTTTCTTGCCAGAGCAACCAGGCAAGCCGCCCCCCTGATCACCAGATATCGCCAATTCTTCTCTCTACTGCTTGCATTAGAGTAGTGTAGCATGCTATTGCTTTCTGTTTATCCTATTCTGATGCATAGCCTGTCATTGTTGCTACAGTTATTGATACCTTACCTGCAATCCTAAATGCTTAGTATAGGATGCTAGTTTACCATCAGTGGCCCTACATTCTTGTCCGTCTGCCATGCTATACTATCGGGCCGTGATCACTCGGGAGGTGATCACGGGTGTATACTTATATGCATATTATATGATACCTGTGATGACTAAAGTCGGGTCGGCTCGTAGAGTACCCGCGAGTGATTCATGGATTGGGTCCGAAAGGACGTTTGTCCCGATGGCCCTCTGAGTGGATCTTTGTGGGGGAGCGACAGGGCAGGTTGAGACCGCCTACGAGAGAGGTGGGCCTGGCCCTGGTCGGCGTCCGCGGTTAATTCAATTAACACGCTTAACAAGATCTGGGTATTTGATCTGAGTCTGGCCACTGGCCTATACGCACTAACCAACTACTCGGGAACAGTTATGGGCACTCGACGTCGTGGTATTAGTCGAAGCCTTCGTGACGTCAGCGACTGAGCGGCGCGCGCCGGGTTGGACTGGAACGCCTGCTCTTGTATAAGGGAGGCTAGGTCTGCTCACCGGTCGCATACGCAACGTGCAGGTGTGCAATGGGCGATGGGCCCAGACCCCTGCGCCATAGGATTTAAACCGGCGTGCTGACCTCTTTGTTGTGCCTAGGTAGGGCTGCGACGTGTTGATCTTCCGAGGCCGGGCATGACCCAGAAAAGTGTGTCTGGAGAAAGGGGATCGAGCGTGTTGGGAAATATGGTGCACCCCTGCAGGGAAGTAGATCTATTCGAATAGTCGTGTCCCTCGTTAAAAGGATGGCCCAGAGTTGTACCTTGGCCTTATGACAACTAGAACCGAATACTTAATAAAACACACCCTTCCAAGTGCCAGATACAACCGGTGATCACTCTCTCACAGGGCGACGAGGGGAGGATCACTGGGTAGGATTATGCTATGCGATGATACTTGGTGAACTTACCATCTACTCTCTTCTACATGCTGCAAGATGGAGGCAGCCAGAAGCATAGTCTTCGACAGGACTAGCTACCCACCTCTTATCCCGGCATTCTGCAGTCCAGTAAACATATACTACACCCTTTCATTGATACCAATGCATATGTAGTGTAGCTCCTTGCTTGCGAGTACTTTGGATGAGTACTCACGTTTGCTTTGCTCCCCTTTTCCCCCTTTCTATATCTGATTGTTGCGACCAGACGTTGGAGTCCAGGAGCCAGACACCAATGTCGTTGATGACTGCTACTACTCAGGAGGTGCCTAGTACTATGTGCAGGCCGCTGACGAGGACCAGGAGTAGTTTAGGAGGCTCCCAGGTAGGAGGCCTTTCCTTTCCGATCGTTGCTACTTTTGTGCTAGCCTTCTTAAGGAAATCTTGTTTATCTTATGTCTGTACTCAGATATTGTTGCTTCCGCTGACTCGTCTATGATCGAGCTCTTGTATTCGAGCCCTCGAGGCCCCTGGCTTGTAATATGATGTTTGTATGACTTATTTTTATTTGTAGAGTTGTGTTGTGATATCTTCCCGTGAGTCCCTGATCTTGATCGTACACGTTTGTGTGTATGATTAGTGTATGGTGAAATCAGGGGCGTCACAAGTTGGTATCAGAGCCGACTGCCTGTAGGAATCCTCCTTCCACACTCCTTGGCCGAAGTAAGTCTAGTCAGTGAAAACTGTTTTACTAACATGACTGTGCGGCCCATGGGCCCACGTAGCCATTGGGTGGTATTAGGATCTTTTACTCCTCGATCCTTACTCTGGGATTCTGATCTCTCTTCTATTCGAGTTAAATGATTTCTAAAATCAAACTTTAGGTTCTCGAAAACACTTTCTCCCGGAGAGCCCCTTCAATTCAGATGATCGCCGGCTTCACCAAAAGATTTCGAAGTTACTCTCTGATACTCTTTCAAGACTTTGTGCCCGTTGTTTTTGCAATTCCCAGCCACCGAAATATCCCTATGGATAAATACATACACTTGTCACTCTTACTTTTAATCCCATTGATCTTGTAAAAACAAGATGCCACGAACTGCTCTCCGTTGTTTTGAGAATCCTTTTGAGCTTACTGCCTTGCAGTTCTTGCCACATGAATACCCTCTACGGATAATTCCTCGCACTTACTAAGTATCCGCTCATCCCCAGTTGATTCTAGTAATTCACAAAAGTCTTCAAAATACTATTTGCATATCCAAAGTCCTGAGCAGCCTATTGCTCTTGAAATTCTTGCTTACTTGCATCATGGTTAATCCCATAAGACTCGTAATCATTATTGGCATCCCTTGTCATTATCATTTTGAGTCTTTGATCCATTATGGTTGTGAATGCTCGCAATCCTCGGTCAGATCCTAGAATTCATCCTTTTGGCTCAGGGGTCATTTTAAACGTAAGTTGAATCTCGACCAATCAAATTGTTGTCGATTTTACCCCTAAGCCTACTCAACTTATCCATCTTTAATCAGAGCATTTGATTTTGATCCTTTGATTTGGAAATCATAATTCCTTCACATGAGAGCTTTGAATTAGCCAGTTGCTTCTATAATCCAATGCCTCCGCATTGTTTCTTCCTCTGGTTGCGTGTCGATACTCACATTAGCTTCTCGATGGACCGTCGGCTCCTTTGTTGAAATATCATCCGATAGTGTCCTTCATATACAAAACCTCGAGAAGTTCTTTCCTTGATATATAATGTCTTTGGCAAATTGTATCCTCTACTTTGATAACCATACTCTACTTTTGAGCTTGTACTATTTACTCCGAAGTTTGTGGTATATGTTCCTAAGATGGCCTGATGGGTTGAACCTATGCCTTCCCTAATCCGTGTGAACCCAAAAGATTTCACGGGTCATACTTATCTGGTATTGCACCAGGTAAAAACTTTCAACAACTAATGTCATTTTCGGAATACGAGAGGTGAACGAAAGGTTAGGTGTTGAACAAGTGGGAGTCGACCTTGAACCCTGTGTTCATGCCCATGGACACGATGTATACCTTATCATGGAAGCTTCTCTTAAAAGAATTATCCCCTTGCTATAAGTTCGTCTTGTATCTGTGTACGTGGTTCCGACCATGTTTCTCCTTGATTCCATTTCTCCTGCAAGTTTGAGCACTTGTCTTCTACAGAGCAATACCCTAGTACAACCTCTACTTTGATCTGTCGTCGAGTATTACCCCCTGGTATCTCGAGATTATCATGGAACTGCATAACTTCTTATGAGTTCTTCATCAAGTACTACATTCTCAGTTCTCACCGATTCCAATTTTTCACAGGCTCTGAGTTACTAAACGCTCAAAGACATTGATAACCGAACCAAGCCTGCACTACGGTTCAACAACTCTTAGTAATCTTCTTTACGTACGAGTTTGTACCCGATCACGCCATTCCTAGCCTGTTTGTCTATATCATTGCCGTGATGATTTTAACTGTGGTACCTGGTCCTTATTCCTGGAGCACCATTTTCGATGATGAGCTAAGCTTACGTCAATCTTCCTCGTCATATCATCTCGCCTTGAACAGCAAGCTTGATTTCTAGTTTGTGCCATACCCGTGGTTCCAATAACCTTGCGCTTCATCATTTCGCTGACTTGATATCATCGCCGATCAGTTACATCTTCTTGAAACCTCTCGACAACTGTGTTGTGATCATCATCAACATTCCGAGGTCTTCCAAGATATCTACCGAATTCTTGATGAGAAATACCATCCTTCCCCTCGATGATTTGTGTTATCATCGACCACCGTATTACCTTCCCTCCAGCACAAACATGTTCGTGTTTGGTGTTATTCCTTGAGTTCCTTGCTACCCATCAATTGTTCTTCTTTACCTTGGAGTATTACCATCTTTATGTCAAGAATGTCATGAGGATTTCAACACCTCTGGAGAATTCTTGATACAAGTGATACTTATCACCATCACCATTCCTTTCCTGGTCACCGTGTTGTTTCTTACCGGAATACCGGCAAATGGACTGTGATGTGTAATTCCAAAACTTCTAGCAACCTAATGCTTGAAGTAAATGGTTGATAGCTTGATTCTTAGTCTATTGGTTATTGGATCACCATTCTAACATTGATCGTGCTACTTAATCCCTACTTCCCGATGCACATTCAATCAATGTTTAATTGTGTATGTTTCCTCGAGCATACATCATTATATCATTTGATCTAACAAATGTTACCTCCTTGTTCACATAATTGTGGGAATCCATCTTTTGGAAATCTCAATGAATTGTCGCTGAGTTCATCAGCCACCTCCTCATCCGCTCCTTGGTTTAATGATGAACTCATGATTCGGAACTTGTTTCCATATATAGTTCATTTCCTGAGAATCTTGCAACTCCATCTCGTCTAAATGTGTTGCACCCCTTCCCTCTCAGGCATCCCGAGTCTGAGGTATCTTGACACCAATCATATCTGAATCTCGGTCAGATATGATGGTTGGAACATATTTCCAAGAGTTATAACCTTGGTCTTTATATGACCCGGTAAGGTGATGTCATGCCTAGCACACCTCGCCGGAGGCCCTATTGTTACCGATTTCTTTTCAGCAAGGTTATCCATTCTTCCATGAGGAAATTGTAAGACTTATTCTATAAGTTGTTTCCGATGGATCCTTTGTATCCAAAGTCTGACCTTTGCATGAAGACCATGCCAATGCTACCTCGAAGCATGTCTGTGGTACTCCGATTTTAAATAAGAGCATTTGAAGAACAATGCTAAAAATTCTTTATTAATCATCCAAACATCATTGTATGGGTAATGTCATCAAATTTCTCTCCCTTTTCCTAAAGGGTTTTCTACGAGATATCCTGTCATGGATATCATACTCTGCTTGTCCTTGGGAAGGATATACCCTTGAAATATGTGTTTAAACACATTTTCCTTTCCATTTTTCTGTTTAATCTGATAACCATATTTTGCTTTCCATTGGTTGGTTTAACGTTTCTTGTGATCTATATGATCTAAGAAGTAATATTCTCCTGCTTATGTAAACACCTCGGTGTACAATTCTGTCAGCAAGACCCTGTTACTGTTGTTGATGACATTCCGGTAACCACCGATGGACGAGAACCATGCCTATTGGTCCGCCTCGTTTCAACGAGCAGGGAAATGGTTCTCTTCGTCCCTCGCCCTTGGTACCGACGTTGTTGCCGACATAACCGACAGGCTATCCGTTGACATGTCTTGCCTACATAGTCATACAAGACGTCACCGCCCTTCCTACCGTTAACTCACATGGTGGGCCCATAACCCACAGTTCTACAGGATCGAAACCTGTCTCTCATGTACATCCCTATTTCGAAGTTATCCCTTGCGCTTCGTTTCGTATGTAATTCGCGAGCCACCTTCCTAGTGATCAATTCTGGTATCGGACACAATACTTATTCTCGTTGCTCTAAATCCCTTTCACACTCTGTTTTAGGCAACGAACGATTGGCTAGCCACTTGAAACTTCTTACCGTACCTTCTTGCTAGGCTCTAGATGTGTTCCATTTGACCAATTCAAGAGTTACTCATGTGATCATTCATGGGATAAACCCCAGATGATTTTCCCTGATAGCATTCTATCGTTGTCGGGCTGCCCCTTTCTTATTGGTAAGTACGATGGAGTTCACCAAGAAAGGCTAATGAGTTATATTGATAACCCGAAGCTAAGGAATGAGGACATCAACATAAGTGGTCAACTTCTTTGAGAAGAGCAACCACAACCGAGAAGATTCGTTAGAATCTCGTAACCTAATCTCTCCCCCTTACTCCCGCTCCTAAATTTGGGGATGAGATTTCTTGTAGTGGAGGAGAATTGTGACGCCCGGATATTTAAGCTACATGAACCTCTGCTAATGATGCCACGTCACCTCGATTTCTGTTGCTAATCTTGTGTTAGTACAAAAACTGATTCAAATTCAAATTAAAACATAAGGCAAACAAAAAAAGTTTTCAAAAGGTCAAAACTAAAATGTTCTTATTCTAACAAATAATTCACAAGATATATTGATGGAGAAAAAAGTTTTTATAAAATGTTTAAATGCACTAAACTAATTAAATTAGTAGCTATAACCAATAATCAAATGCTTTTTGTAATATATAAAATATTAAACTAATTTATTTGGGAGCCCAAGTAATTGTGGCATTAGCATAAGTAGTAACACTATTTTAGGTACAAGTTATATATTTTACAAAACTAAAATAAATAGAAAATAAAATAAAACATTAAAAAGTAAAAGTAAAACAAAAAAACAAAACAAAAAGAGAACGGAGAGAGACCCCTGGCTCCCCCTGGGCCTCAACCCACTCCCACCAGCCGGCCCACCTCTTCCCCATAACCACCCCTCCATGACCTAAACCGCTACCCCCCACTACACACGCACTCCC
>NC_041388.1:378724078-378757057 GCF_002162155.2 Triticum dicoccoides
ATCCCCTTCTGGATCGGGGCAACGCCCCGACGCCGCTCGTGACCCACCCCGCCGCGCCTCCGTCCTCCTCCTCGGCGTCACCTCGTCGGCGCCGCCTCACCGCCTCTACCTCGCCGACGCCGCTTCGCCGCCGGACCGCCTCGTCTTCCCCTACCTCTGCTTCGCCCCAGCGCCGCCGGCGCCCACCCTGGTGCCGGACCTCCCCGCCGGCCTGCCTCCCCTGCATCGCGTCGTCATCGTCGTCCCCCTCGACAACCGCTGCTCCGTACCCTGCAACTATGGTGAGGCCCTCGGCCTCCCCTTTCCCTCGTTCGCACGCCGTCCCGCACCGGCGCCCCACCACCACGGCTCCTGCCTGCTGCTACTGCGCCCCCTCCTTTGTTCCTTCTCCCCGACGTGGCTGACGCCGCCGTGGCTGCGCCTACCCGCGTCGGCGTCCTCCTCGTGACGAATCGTGATGCCCCGCGCGCTCGCGCCGCGTATACCGCTGGCACCCGCGGCCACCTGCCTCCGCGCGCGCCTACAGCTGTCGGCCACCTCTTGTCCGCCCTGCCGCCTTGTCCCGGTCGGCACCCGCGACCGACTCCCCCCCCCACCGCGCGCCGCACCGCTATCGGCTGCGACCTAGACGCGCCTCCTTGCCCGTCGCCGCTGCCTCCCACCTACAGCCACCGCCGTCGTTGCTGCTAGCTCCGCCGCGCCCCGCCTCCGCTCCGCGTGCCGCTGCGGCCTCACCGCGCCGCGCGCAGGCCTCCGCCTCCTCCCATGGCCGACGTCGTGGACGTCGGCGGCCGCGCCGATGGCCTCGCCCGAGCTCGCGCACGGGCTCCCCCAGTCGGGCGCCCAGCGCCCGCACCTGGCTCCACCTGTAACCGCGCGCCCGTTAAGGCCCTGGGCCAGTGACATGAGGGGCCCACGCCCAGAACGTTATAAAAAATGAAAATGAATTAAAAACAACAATTAAGTAAATAATAATTAAATTAATTAAATAATTAAGTAAGTTAATTAATCATAATTAATTAATCTAATCAACTAGTTAGTTTAGTTAAACAATAATTAGTTTAACTAAATCCTAGTTAACCTAAACAGAGTATGACAGGTGGGTCCCACACGTCAGTTTGACCCAGTCAACGCCATGTTGACTGCTGACGTCATGCTGATGTCATAATGATGTCAGCATGCACTGTTCTGGATAATTTTGAATTAAATTAATTAAATAAATGCTAAAATTAATCTAAATCTTTTAAAATCAATATAAAATAAACCGTAGCTCGGATGGAAAAACTTTGTACATGAAAGTTGCTCAGAACGACGAGACGAACCCGGATACGTAGCCCGTTCGTCCGTCACGCATTCCTAGCATAGCGAACACATAACTTTCCCCCTTTGATTCATCTGCCTGAAAACGCAAAACACCGGGGATATTTTCCCGGATGTTTCCCCCCTTCACCGCTACTTGTCATGTCATGCATCACTATGCATCTGTTTGCATTATATTCATTGTTTATTCCCCCTCTTCTCTCTGATAGACTATGAGACTGACGCCGCTGCTGGTGCCCCGATCGACTACACTGTTGACGACCCCTCTTTCTTGCCAGAGCAACCAAGCAAGCCCCCCCCCTTGATCACCAGATATCGCCTATTCTTCTCTCTACTACTTGCATTAGAGTAGTGTAGCATGTTACTACTTTCCATTTCTCCTATTCTGATGCATAGCATGTCATTGTTGCTACAGTTATTGATACCTTACCTGCAATCCTAAATGCTTAGTATAGGATGCTAGTTTACCATCAGTGGCCCTACATTCTTGTCCGTCTTCCATGTTATACTATCGGGCCGTGATCACTCGGGAGGTGATCACGGGTGTATACTTATATACATATTATATGAAACCTGTGATGACTAAAGTCGGGTCGGCTCGTAGAGTACCCACGAGTGATTCACGGATTGGGTCCGAAAGGACGTTTGTCCTGACGGCCTCTAAGTGGATCTTTGTGGTGGAGCGATAGGGCAGGTTGAGACCGCCTAGGAGAGAGGTGGGCCTGGCTCTAGCCGGCGTCCGCGGTTAATTCAATTAACACGCTTAACGAGATCTGGGTATTTGATCTCAGTCTGGCCATTGGCCTATACGCACTAACCAACTACGCAGGAACAGTTATGGGCACTCGACGTCGTGGTATCAGCCGAAGCCTTCGTGACATCAGCGACTGAGCGGCGCGCGCCGGGTTGGACTAGAACGCCTGCTCTTGTATGTGAGGCTCGGTCTGCTCGTCAGCCGCGTACGAAATGTGCATGTGTGCAATGGGCGATGGGCCCAGAACCCTGCTCTGTAGGATTTAAACCGGCATGCTGACCTCTTTGTTGTGCCTAGGTAGGGCTGCGACGTGTTGATCTTCCGAGGCCGGGCATGACCCAGAAAAGTGTGTCTGGAGAAAGGGGATCGAGCATGTTGGGAAATATGGTGCACCCCTGCAGGGAAGTAGATCTATTCGAATAGTCGTGTCCCTCGTTAAAAGGACGGCCCAGAGTTGTACCTTGGCCTTATGACAACTAGAACCGGATACTTAATAAAACACACCCTTCCAAGTGCCAGATACAACCAGTGTTCGCTCTCTCACAGGGCGACGAGGGGAGGATCAGTGGGTAGGGTTATGCTATGCGATGATACTTGGTGAACTTACCATCTACTCTCTTCTACATGTTGCAAGATGGAGGCGGCCAGAAGCGTAGTCTTCGACAGGACTAGCTATCCCCCTCTTATCCCGGCATTCTGCAGTCCAGTCCACATATACTACCCCCTTTCATTGATACCAATGCATATGTAGTGTAGCTCCTTGCTTGCGAGTACTTTGGATGAGTACTCACGGTTGCTTTGCTCCCCTTTTCCCCCTTTCTATATCCAATTGTTGCGACCAGACGTTGGAGTCCAGGAGCCAGATGCCACTGTCGATGACGACTGCTACTACTCGGGAGGTGCCTACTACTACGTGCAGGCTGCTGACGACGACCAGGAGTAGTTTAGGAGGTTCCCAGGCAGGAGGCCTTGCCTTTTCGATCATTGCTACTTTTGTGCTAGCCTTCTTAAGGCAATCTTGTTTGTCTTATGTTCGTACTCAGATATTGTTGCTTCTGCTGTCTCGTCTATGATTGAGCTCTTGTATTCGAGCCCTCGAGGCCCCTGGCTTGTAATATGATGCTTGTATGACTTATTTTTATTTGTAGAGTTGTGTTGTGATATCTTCCCGTGAGTCCCTCATCTTGATCGTACACGTTTGCGTGTATGATTAGTGTACGGTCAAATCAGGGGAGTCACAAACCACACCTGGAAACTTAATATCTGCAGCAAGGTATTTAGTAGCAAAGTAATATGATAGTAGTGGTAACGATAGCAAAAGTAATGGTAGCAAAAGTAGTATTTTTGGTGTTTTGTAGTGATTGTAACAATAGCAACGGAAAAGTAAATAAGCGAAGAACAATATATGGAAAGCTCGTAGGCATTGGATCGGTGATGGAGAATTATGCCGGATGTGGTTCATCATGTAACAGTCATAACATAGGGTGACACAGAACTAGCTCCAATTCATCAATGTAATGTAGGCATGTATTCCGAATATAGTCATACGTGCTTATGGATAAGAACTTGCATGACATCTTTTGTCCTACCCTCCCGTGGCAGCGGGGTCCTAGAGAAAACTAAGGGATATTAAGGCCTCCTTTTAATAGAGTACCAGACCAAAGCATTAACACATAGTAAATACATGAACTCCTCAAACTACGGTCATCACCGGGAGTGGTCCCGATTATTGTCACTTCGGGGTTGCCGGATCATAACACATAGTAGGTGACTATAGACTTGCAAGATAGGATCAAGAACTCTCATATATTGATGAAAACATAATAGGTTCATATATGAAATCATGGCACTCGGGCCCCTAGTGACAACATTAAGCATAGCAAACTCATAGCAACATCAATCTCAGAACATAGAGGATACTAGGGATCAAACCCTAACAAAACTAACTCGATTACATGATAAATCTCATCCAACCCATCACCGTCCAGCAAGCCTACAATGGAATTACTCACGCACGGCGGTGAGCATCAAGAAATTGGTGATGGAGGAAGGTTGATGATGATGGTGGCGACGGATTCCCCTCTCCGGAGCCCCGAATGGACTCCAGATCAGCCCTCCCGAGAGAGTTTAGGGCTTGGCGGCTCCGTATCGTAAAACGCGATGAATCCTTCTCCTTAATTTTTTTTCTCCCCGAAAGTGAATATATGGAGTCAAGGTTGAGGTCGGTGGAGCGTTAGGGGGCCCACAAGGCAGGGGGCGCGCCCAGGTGGTAGGGCGCGCCCCCACCCTCGTGGACAGGTGGTGCCCCCCCCCCCCGATGTGGATCTTTCTTCCAGTATTTTTTATATATTCCAAAATAATTCTCCGTTAATTTTCAGGTCATTCCGAGAACTTTTATTTCTGCACAAAAATAACACCATGGCAATTCAAAACAAATAATATAAAAGTGTAAAATAGAGCCCATTAACATCCAAAACAGATAATATAATAGCATGGAGCAATCAAAAATTATAGATACGTTGGAGACGTATCAAGCATCCCCAACCTTAATTCCTGCTCGTCCTCAAGTATTTAAATGATAAAAAAGAATTTTTGATGTGGAATGCTTTCTAACATATTTCTCAATGTAATTTTGCTTTATTGTGGCATGAATGTTCAGATCCGAAAGATTCAAGATAAAAGTTTAATATTGACATACAAATAATAACACTTCAAGTATACTAACTAAGCAATCATGTCTTCTCAAAATAACATGGCCAAAGAAAGTTATCCCTACAAAATCATATAGTCTGGCTATGCTCTATCTTCACCACACAAAATATTTAAATCATGCACAACCCTGATGACAAGCCAAGCAATTGTTTCATACTTTTGATGTTCTCAAACTTTTTCAATCTTCATGCAATATATGAGCGTGAGCCATGTATATAGAACTATATGTGGAATAGAATGGTGGTTGTGGAGAAGACGAAAAGGAGAAGATAGTCTCACATCAACTAGGTGTATCAATGGGCTATGGAGATGCCCATCAATACATATCAATGTGAGTGAGTAGGGATTGCCATGCAACGGATGCACTAGAGCTATAAGTGTATGAAAGCTCAACAAAAGAACCAAGTGGGTGTGCATCCAACTTGCTTGATCATGAAGACCTAGGGCAATTTTGAGGAAGCCCATCATTGGAATATACAGGCCAAGTTCTATACTGTAAAATTCCCACTAGTATATAAAAGTGATAACTTAGGAGACTCTCTATCATAAAGATCAAGGTGCTACTTTAAAGCACAAGTGTGGAAAAAGGATAATAGCATTGTCCCTTCTCTCTTTTCTCTCATTTTTTCATTTGGCCTTCCTTTTTTTTCTTTTTGGCCTTTCTTCTTTTTTTTTCTTTTTTTTTGTCCGGAGTCTCATCCCGACCTGTGGGGGAATCATAGTCTCCATCATCCTTTCCTCACTGGGACAATGCTCTAATAATGATGATCATCACACTTTAATTTACTTGCAACTCAAGAATTACAACTCAATACTTAGAACAAAATATGACTCTATGTGAATGCCTCCGGCGATGTATCGGGATGTGCAATGATGCACGAGTGACATGTATGGAATTATGAACGGTGGCTTTGCCACAAATACGATGTCAACTACATGATCATGCAAGCAATATGACAATGATGAAGCGTGTCATAATAACGGAACGATAGAAAGTTGCATGGCAATATATCTTGGAATGGCTATGGAAATGCCATAATAGGTAGGTATGGTGGCTGTTTTGAGGAAAGTATATGGTGGGTTTATGGTACCGGCGAAAGTTGTGCGATACTAGAGAGGCTAGCAATGGTGGAAGGGTGAGAGTGCGTATAATCCATGGACTCAACATTAGTCATAAAGAACTCACATACTTATTGCAAAAATCTATTAGTTATCGAAACAAAGTATTACGCGCATGCTCCTAGGGGGATAGATCGATAGGAAAAGACCATCGCTCGTCCCCGACCGCCACTCATAAGGAAGACAATCAATAAATAAATCATGCTCCGACTTCGTCACATAACGGTTCACCATACGTGCATGCTACGGGAATCACAAACTTCAACACAAGTATTTCTCAAATTCACAACTACTCAACTAGCATGACTCTAATATCACCACCTCCATATCTCAAAACAATTATCAAGTATCAAACTTTTCATAGTATTCAATGCACTTCTATGAAAGTTTTATATTATTCCTAAAAGCAAATTTCCACGTTGTTCTAAAGGACTCTCAAAATAATATAATTTAAGCATGAGAGACCAATTATTTCTATAAAATAAAACCACCGTCGTGCTCTAAAAGATATAAGTGAAGCACTAGAGCAAAAACTATATAGCTCAAAAGATATAAGTGAAGCACATAGAGTATTCTAATAATTTTCAAATCATGTGAGTCTCTCTCAAAAGGTGTGTACAGAAAGGATGAGTGTGGTAAAATAAAAAGCAAAGACTCAAATCATACACGACACTCCAAGCAAAACACATATGATGTGGTGAATAAAAATATAGCTTCAAGTAAAGTTGCCGATAGACGAAGACGAAAGAGGGGATGCCTTCCGGGGCATCCCCAAGCTTAGGCTTTTGGGTGTCCTTGAATTTTACATTGGGGTTCCATGGGAATCTCCAATATTAGGCTCTTGCCACTCCTTGTTCCATAATCCATCAAAACTTAACCCAAAACTTGAAAACTTCACAACACAAAACTCAAAATAGAAAATCTCGTGAGCTCCGTTAGCAAAAGAAAAACAAAACACCACTTCAAGGTACTGTAATGAACTCATTATTGATTTATATTGGTGTTAAACCTACTGTATTCCAACTTATATATGGTTTATAAACTCTTTTGCTAGCCATAGATTCATCAAAATAAGCAAACAATACACAAAAAATAGAATCTGTCAAAAACAGAACAGTCTGTAGTAATCTGTAGCTAACGCAAACTTCTGGAACCCCAAAAATTCTAAAATAAATTTCTGGACGTGAGGAATTTATCTATTAATCATCTTCAAAAATAATTAACCAAATTTAACTTTCAAAATAAAAATGGCATCAATTCTCGTGAGCGCCAAAGTTTCTGTTTTTTACAGCACACTACAAAAAAAAGACACATCCGTGACATTTTGGGCCGAACGAAAAAATTTTCTGTCATACATATGACACTTCGATGACGATAATTGTGACAAAACCCGGTATCATCATAGATGTGGTGGGCTCCTACTTATATGACAAAAAATCATGACAGAAAATGGGCTTTTCATCCTGGGCGGGCCGGAGACGCAGCTGCATGACATTCTTTGGGCCGTCCATGATGGAAAAAACCATGGTAGAAGCGAGGGGGAGGAAAATTTCGGGGAGTTCCCGATTATGGTGGGAGGTCGGGGGCCGAGTGATGCGCGTTTCTCTCGTACACATACGCGCGTGTGTGCGATGCGTTGGCTCTAACTGAACCCGAGCGAGGCGTTGGGCTCTAACTGAACCCGAACGATTGCACTGCAGACTACGCATTACTAAACCCGAGCGATCGATCGATGGCTGTTAACTGAACCCGATCGAGCGATTCCTTGGCTACTGCTGCTAACTAAAGCCGATCGATGGGATGAACAGTGAGCGTTGCGAGGGGGTTTGGATGAACAGTGAGCGGTGGCGTTGCCTCTGGATGAACAGGACCCCGTGGTATGGTGGAGGGCTGGATGAACAGTACACGGTGGAGGGGTGCCCATGGAGGGGTGGATGAACAGGACCCCGTGGTGTGGAGGGCAGGATGAACAGTAGACGGTGGAGGGGTGCCCGTGGAGGGGTGGTTGAAAAAGGCCCCCATGGTGTGGAGGGCTGGATGAACAGTAGACAGTGGAGGGATGGTTGAACAGTAGCCGGTGGAGTAGCGCGCGGTGGGGGCTGGATGAACAGGAGCCCGTGGAGGCTGGAGGAGGTCGATGGTGGATGAACAGTAGCTCGTAGAGGCTGGAGGGGGTCGACGGTGGAGATGAACAATATCCCGTGGAGTCCCGTTTTGCGATACACCACACTCCTCCCGATGAACAGGACCCCCGTTTCGACCGTAGCGCTCCAACACAAGTCTGTTTCCTCCATTTTGCGGTACGCCACACCCCTCCCGATTAACAGGACCCCCGTTTCGACCATAGGAGATCCGTTTCCTCCGTTTTGCGGTACGCCACACCCCTCCCGATCAACAGGACCCCCGTTTTGATCGTAGGAGGTCTGTTTCCTCCATTGTGCGATACGCCAGGCCTCATTTCCATCGCCTCTTTCGTCCAAGCCCTCCCGATGAACACGACCACGCATTTCGTTCTGACCCATGAACACGACAACGACGTTGTTTCTCCGTTCCGACCCATCCATGTACACGAGCCCTCGCCGTACGTATGCACGAGTAAGCGTTCGAGACCCTGCCCGTATGTACACATACGTGGCCATATTTTCTTTCTTGCACCCTGGCCGTTGTACGTACGTGTACATGCTACGTGCGCGCCTCTACTACGACATGTGTGCGCCTCTACTACGACACGTGCGCGCCTCTACATCGACCAGTATGTACGTACACGTTCATGACCAGAATGACAACGCTACGTACGCTTCGACCAGGTGGGTCTTGACTGTCAGGCACTTCCTTGCCTGCGAAGATGTAGCTGGTGGGTCCCAGCAGTCAGGGGGCGAATCGTTTTTTTGCCCGGACGCACTTCCTTGCGTGCGAAGATGTAGCTGGTGGGTCCCAGCAGTCGGGGGGCGGTGGGTCCCAGCAGTCAGGGGGGCGAATCGTTTTGGTTTTCTTTTTTTTGCCCGGACGCACTTCCTTGCATGCGAAGATGTAGCTGGTGGGTCCCAGCAGTCAGGGGGGCGAATCGTTTTTTTTGCCCGGACGCACTTCCTTGCGTGCGAAGGTGTAGCTGGTGGGTCCCAGCAGTCAGGGGGGAAACGTTTTTTCACGAAATATGGTGGCCCGTCGGTGGGTCCCTGCTGTCAGGTGGAGGAATCATTATTTTCCGCGTAATAAGGAGGCACTTGCTTGCTGCCACCGTGGACCCAGCTGTCAGCCTCTCCACGTACAGTCCACGTCCGATGGAAGTCGTTCCTTGACCACGTTGACCACGCCGCGCCGAGAGCACCAGTGCGGTGGACGGCGGCGAGGCCTAGGAAGGGGACGACGGGGAGCCGGGGAAGACGCGACAGTGGAAGCCCCCGCGCGCGTGGAGAGGAGTACGAGGGTTCACTGGTTCGGCTGCGGTGTGAGGCTGCCGTCGCCGCAGGGCCTGGCCAGCGGTGGGAATAGTAGGGGCGGTGAGGCCTCCGCGGCAGCACAGCCGGCCACGGGAGGTAGGAGCATGCGGCACGACCGGCGCTGCTTTGGGCGGCTGGAGCAAGAAGATCAGAGGTTGAAGAAGCACTACGGCTGTTGGATGGACATCGTACGGTCAGTGGAGCTAGAATCGTTCATATTGACTAAAGTTGACAAAGGCCCCCATCCCAGTCAACTTAGTAGGCCCACAAGTCAGCCTCCCACCATGGTGGGTCCCGGCTAGCAGGGGAAGTATTCATTTTTTTGTGCGTAATAAGGAGGCACTTCCGGTGGGTCCGAGCTGACAGCGGGGGGAACGTTTTTTTTTTCGCGAAATACGCTGGCCCGTCCGGTGGGTCCGAGCAGTCAGGGGGGAAACGTTTTTTTTTCGAAATAAGGTGGCCCGTCCGGTGGGTCCCTGCTGTAAGGTGGAGGAATAATTATTTTGCGCGTAATAGGAGGCACTTCCTTGCGGCCGCCTGGACCCAGCTGTCAGCCTCTCCACATACAGTACTCTTCCGATGAAAGTCGGTCGTTGACCACGTTGACCACGCCGCGTCGAGAGCACCAAGGTGGTGGTCTGGACGACGGCGAGGCCTAGGAAGGGGACGACGCGGACCCGAGGAAGACGCAGCAGTGGAAGCCCACGCGGAGAGGAGTACGAGGGTTCACTGGTTCGGCTGCAGTGTGAGGCTGCCGTCGCCGCAGAATAATAGGGGGTGTGGGTGAGTAGAGGGATGGCCTAGCCAGCGGTGGGAGTAGTAGGGGCGGTGAGGCCTCCGCCGCATCGCAGCCGGCCACGGGAGGCAGGAGCACGAGATACGACCGGCGCTGGTTTGGGTGGCTGGAGCAAGAAGACCAAAGGTTGAAGAAGCACTACGTCCGTTGGATGGACATCGTACGGTCACTGGAGCTAGAATCGGGCATATTGACTAAGTTGACAAAGCCCTCCGTCCCCATCAACTTAGTAGGCCCACAAGTCAGCCTATCACTATACTGGGTCCCAGCTAACAGGGGGAGTATTCATATTTTTTTGTGCGTAATAAGGAGGCACTTCCTTGCGTGCGAAGATATAGCTGGTGGGTCTGAGCTGTCAGCGGTGGTAACGTTTTTTCGTGAAATACAGAGGCCCTTTCGGTGGGTCCCAGATGTCAGGTGGAGGAATCATTATTTTGCGCGTAATAAGGAGGCATTTCCTTGCGTGCGGCCGTGGACCCAGCTGTCGGCCTCTCCACCTAAAGTCCACTTCAGATGCATGTCGGTCGTTGACCACGTTGATCAGGCCGAGCCGAGAGCACCAGGGTGGTGGACGACGGTGAGGCCTAGGAAGGGAACGACACAGAGGCAGTGAAGACTCGGCAGTTGTTTCCCACGCGGAGGGGAGTACGACTGTATGAAGGTTTACTGGTTCGTCTACCGTCGCTGGAGAATAACAGCAGGTGTGGGTGAGTAGAGGGATGGCTAGGCCAGTGATGGAAGTACAGTGGGGCGGTGAGGCCTACGCGGCAGCAGAGCCGGCCATGGGGAGGAGGGAGCAGGCAGTCCCGCCGGCGCCTGTTTGAGCGGCTGGAGCAGGAAAAGCAGAGATTGAAGAAGCACGATGGTCGTTGGATGGCCATCCAACAGTCACTGCTTGTGTGTCAATCTTTTTTTAGGAAAGCCTCAAATCTGTGGGAAACAGCATACAACCCATCTGCCATTATTTCTAATAATTTACAGCCCATTTGCTAATTATTAAGGTTTTTTTGGAGCCCATATTATTTTTGTTAGCATTACAGCCCATATTGTGGCCACAGTTAAAAAATTATACGAAATTTTGCATATTTCGGTGCGGTCCGAACTGTTTTTAATCCCGAAATTTCGACTCACATTCAAACTGATTTTAAAAATAAATGTATATCAATGTAAAATCCAACAAATTCTCCACGCATAAAAATTAATGTAATTTAAAATCTGAAAATGAAAAAAAAGATATTTGAAACTAATTGCCGGTTTGATGTGTTTTAAAAATGTATAGCCCATTTCTCATTACTGATGGGCCATTTTCTCGGCCAGCCGAATGAAAGCTCTCCTCGTCTTGAAAGATTTGCAGCCCAACAGGCCTGACAAAGCGACTTGCTTGGCAAATCACAAAAAAACTAGGGTGTGGCCGTGGACCCAGCTATTAGCCTCTCCACATACAGTACTCTTCCGATGGAAGTCATTCCTTGACCACGTTGACCACACTGCGCGGAGAGCACCACGGCGGTGGACGACGGCGAGGCCTGGGAAGGGGACGACGCGGCAGCGGAAGCCCGCGCGGAGAGGAGTACGAGGGTTCACTGGTTCGGCTGCGGTGTGAGGCTGTCGTCGCCGCAGGGCCTGGCCAGCTGTGGGAATAGTAGGGGCGGTGAGGCCTCCGCGGCAGCACAGCCGGCCACGGGAGGCAGGAGCATGCGGCACGACCGGCACTGCTTTAGGCGGCTGGGGCAAGAAGACCAGAGGTTGAAGAAGCACTATGGCCATTGGATGGACATCGTTGACCATGCCATGCCGAGAGCACCAGGGCAGTGGACGATGGCGAGGCCTACGAAGGGAACAACACGGAGCCGGGGAAGACACGGCAGTGGCTGCCCACGCTGTGGAGAGTACGAGGGTTGACTGGTTCGGTTGCCGTCGCTGGAAAATAACAGGAGGTGTGGGTGAGTAGAGGGATAGACAGGCCAGGGATGCGAGTATGATGGGGCCGTGAGGCCTTCCCAGCAGCACTGCCGGCCACGGGAGGCGGGAGCAGGCGGTTCCGACGGCGCTGCTTTGGGCGGCTGGGGCAGGAGGATCAGAGACTGAAGAACCACGATTGCCATTAGATTGACATCTAACGGTCTGACGCTGGTAGAGTCGATTGTTGACTAAGTTTCTTTTTTGAGAAACCTTGTGTACGCATGAACTTAGTAGGCCCGCAAGTCAGCCTCCAAATCTGTGGCAGGCAACATAAAGCCCATTTGCTATCTTTTATAATTTGCATTATGGCCGTAAACGGGCTAGAGTTGGAATCGTCCATTCATGGGCCGACCATAACGGGCCATCGTTAATAGGCCGTATTTGATGACGCTATGAAAACGGCCCAACGTATTAACGGACCACAAACGGGCCGACTGTAACCACGGGCTGAATTTGTCCCACAAGTAGAAAATGACAGTAACGGGTTGTAAGTAAACGAATGCTGGAAATGAGCCCAAGAATAAATGGGCTCTGAGAAGGCCGAAATATAACATGGGCTGGAAACGGCCCAACGGAATAACGGGCCGTTAATGGGTATAAAGTGATACACTATTCATCACGAGCCAATTTCACCACGGGCCGTTAATGGGTGTAAAGTGATACACTGTTCATTATGGGCCAGTTTCACCACGGGCCGTTAGTAGGCCAAGAGTTACATAGGGCCTCATATGGGCCGAAAGACATCATGGGTCATACATGGGCCAGAAGTGAAAACGGGCTGGAATCATATTGGATGGCCCAGATGACGCTATTGGGTCTAATTCGGATAGGGCGTAACGGGCCTTGGGTTAGCAGGCTATAAATGGGCTATATTCGAACAAGTCGTTAACAGGCTTTCCATGGGCCGGCCCGCCAGCTTTTGACCAAGTCAAATGGGACGGCCTTTACACAGGAATGGGCCTCTGTTGGGCCGTGCCACGTGTCGACATATCATAGGCGCCTATCTGACCCACTAACGAGCTGACACGTGTTTCGTCCGGCCAATAAGAATTTTACACGTGGAAATTTCCCATTGGTCGGGGCTGTTAACGGGTTATCGGATCCAAAACCCGACTCGATAGCTTAACGGCGTTCCGTTACGGTGGATGCCACGTGTCGGTCACCCTTGACGAAAGCACTTCTGTGACGCGCGATTTATCATCATGGAAGTGGACACTTCCATGATGATAATTTTGGTAATGTCATGGAACACTTCTACGACAGCACAGGTATGACTATCTTGATTCTGTCATAAATTTGTCATGGATGTACATGCATGACAAAAAAGCGACCTACTGTGACAAACATGTATCATCACGGAAGTGTATTTTTTTTGTAGTGGCAAGATCGAAAAGACTTTCCCCAAGTCTTCCCAACGGTTCTACTTGGCACAAACACTAATTAAACACAAAAACACAACCAAAAAATAGGCTAGATAAATTATTTATTACTAAACAGGAGGAAAAAGCAAGGAATAAAAATAAAATTGGGTTGCCTCCCAACAAGCGCTATCGTTTAACGCCCCTAGCTAGGCATAAAAGCGAAGATAGATCTAGGTATTGCCATCTTTGGTAGGCAATCCATAAGTGGCTCTCATAATAGATTCATATGGTAATTTAACTTTCTTTCTAGGGAAGTGTTCCATGCCTTTTCTTAATGGAAATTGGAATTTAATATTCCCTTCCTTCATATCAATAATTGCACCAATCGTTCTAAGGAAAGGTCTACCAAGAATAATATGACATAAAGGATTGCAATCTATATCAAGAACAATGAAATCTACGGGCACATAGTTCCTATTTGCAACAATAAGAACATCATTAATTCTTCCCATAGGTTTCTTAATGGTGGAATCCGCAAGATGCAAGTTTAAAGAACAATCATCAAAATCACGGAAACATAGCAAATCACACAAAGTTTTTGGAATCGTAGAAACACTAGCACCCAAATCATAGAAAGCATAACACTCATGATCTTTAATTTTAATTTTTATTGTAGGTTCCCACTCATCATAAAGTTTTCTAGGAATAGAAACTTCCAACTCAAGTTTTTCTTCATAAGATTGCATCAAAGCATCAACGATGTGTTTAGTAAAAGCTTTATTTTGACTATAAGCATGAGGAGAATTTAGCACGGATTGCAACAAGAAAATACAATCTATGAAAGAGCAATTATCATAATTAAATTCCTTGAAATCCAAGATAGTGGGTTCATTGTTATTTAAAGTTTTAACCTCTTCAATCCCACTTTTAACAATTTTTGCATCAAGATCTAAAAACTCTGAATCATTGGAACGCCTTTTAAATAAAGTTGACTCATCTCTAGTCCCATCATTATCAAGATTCATATTGCAAAACAAGATTTAATATGGGACACATCAATCACTTTTAGATCTTCATCCTTATTATCATGCTCTTCTGGTTTAGCGGCCATCTTATTAACTAAAGTGGCCTGCTTATCAGAAATTTGGGCAATTAATTTTTCAAGATGAGCAAACTGAGATTTCAAACCATAAAATTCCTTAGACATATCATCGAGCTCTTTATTCATGAAACCAATAAAACCTTTTTGTTCCTTAAGCTCGTTTCTAAAGAAATTATTATGCTCAAACTGAAGGACATAAAACTCCTAACGTTGTTTTCGATTTCTTCCAACCTTTTAAGGTGAAGATCAACACCTTTTGGTAAAGCCATAAGGGCAACAAGCAACAAGAGGCAAGCGAAAAGAGAGGAAATGGAAAAGAGATGGTGAAAGGAAAAGAGGGTGTCGGTGTACTAGAGTAGGGGTACCCTAGTATCCCGAACTCGTGCACGGGCAGTTGCAGCACCCCGCGGCAAGGCTTGCCGGGTGACCGCCAAGACCCTCCGTGGATCCCTTGAAGACCATTCAACAACAAAGTACTCAAACCAAGGCCCCGGCAAGAGGAGCTTGCCGGGGAGGCCAAACAATACCCCGGCAAGAGGAGCTTGCCGGGAAGACTACTCAAGGCATACCAAGAAAGCTTGCCGCGACGCGCCCTGCATCCCGGCAAGATCCGGCGAGCGACAAGCTTCCGGACGTGACAAGATGACGGCCGCGGCAAGGAGTTGCCGCGGGAAACCCCCACTTCGTGCCCGCGCTCCAGCACACCTGCTAACGTGTCGCTCTAGGACTCTCCCAAGCACACGTGGCAGGAGGCCGTGCAGCTAGGGGTACGTGGTGGCAAGCGGAGATGAAGAGAAGCCCATCGTGGCAAACGGTGGCGCTCCTAACGATCACCTTTTGCACTGTTTAGGAGACTCAGACAGGCATTTAATGCCCTTGTCCCCTGCCGTCAGAGTTAGGTAGGGTGCACTGTATCCACAGTAGCGGTAACTGCACCTACCGCATCCTTTTCCATTTTTACCCTTCTAGTCTACGTTGCCACCTGTGGGTAACCCCTTGAAAGTATAAAAGGAGGCCCAAGCGCAACGTAGAGGAGGTTCGGCCAGTTCGGCTCATTGGAGATACCAGAAACACTCCCACGCTCAGTCTGGTAGCGTCGATCGCTCCTGAGCAAAGATTCAATACACACAAACAAGCAGCAGTAGGGTTTTACGCATCCGTGCGGCCCGAAGCTGGGTAAAATCCCCCCCGCGTGCACCGCCTCGATCCGCTCTTTGTGCACTCTCCGCCTCCCACCGAACCGAAAGGGGCCCTATCCCCATAGGTGTTGGTGGAATCAGCACCCCCCGACATCTCTGGCGCGCCAGGTAGGGGGCGTCGAGATTGTGCGAACCCAATCCGGCGTGCGCGCAAGCTAAATCTTCATCATCTTCATCGACATGCCACCGAAGAAGAAGGGTTCGGAGGCAGCTGTCCCGTCTGCGTCGCTTCCACCGCCTCCGGAGCAAACGGGTGGTGGAGTGGACGCCGGCGGAGGAATGGGCATCGACGAGGGTGCCCACAGCGCTGCCAAGTCCAAGGACAAGGCGGCACGGACCTCGGCGTCCATGCGAGCACCTCGCCCCTCTCAGGAGGCGCGGGACCAGCAGCGTCATAGCGTTCGCAGCGCTATACGTCCGCTGACCCAAGATCAAGCTGGTGGTTCACGTGGCGTTCAAGACCAGCATGCACGCCAGCATGCTGGCCCGAGCGAGGTGCGGTCGCCGGGACGGGACGCTGCTCCTTCTAACTTGGTTAGGAGTCCGAGCACGCCCCTCTCCTCGCACCGTTCACCTCCGCCGCCCACCACTCCAGCAGAAGCCTTGGCACGGGCCCAGCTGCTCTTGGACTATCCTCCGACGGCGGACAAGACCGACGAATGGAGGGCCACTATCCAGAGCCTCATCAGCTTCGCCAACGGCGACACTGCGCGGCGACCAAGCACCTCGCTGCCGCGGCAGGACAGCCGGACGCAAGCCGATGGCAACAAGACTGAGGGAGGTGCGACTTCCATGCACTCCCCACTACGAAGGCCAAAATCGCCGACTCGCCGGGTCCACCCCAACAGCGGCTCCACCGCGTCGTCGGACCCACGAGTTCGTCGCGACCAGCGCCAAGTTCTCCATGAACGACAACAAGAAGATGCCCGAACCCGCATCGAGCGCCGAAGAGAAGCGCGACGTCAATCCGACAAGCGCGCTGGGCTCTCTGTTGACATGCATGCGCCAGGGGAACCAGGCGATCTGCCGTACGCGGTAGGTTGTCCTGCGTTCACCCGTGAGCTGCGGCAAGTCCAGTGGCCCAGCACAAAGAATTTCAAGCCAGACGTGCCGGAGAAGTACGACGGCAAGACGCATCCGTCGGAGTTCCTCAGCATCTACACCATTACGGTGCAGGCTGCCGGGGGGCGAGATGACAAGATTCTTGCCAACTACTTCCCGCTGGTGCTCAAACCCAATGTCAGATCCTGGCTCATGCACTTGCCGGACAACTCCATATCCACCTGGGCTGATCTGTGCCATCAGTTTGTCGGCGCCTTTATAGGCGGCCACAAGCCACATGGCCAAGAGAGCGATCTTCATCTGCTCGCCCAGAAGGAAGGAGAGCCATTGCGCAAGTACATTCAGAGATTCAGCCACGTACAGCACAACATCCCAGACGTCCACCCCGCCGCGATCATCAGCGCGTTCCATCAGAACGTGCGAAACCGAAGGATGAGGAGAAAACCGCATTTATCACCCCTTGTGGCACATACTGTTTTGTACGGATGCCCTTTGGGTTGAAGAATGCTGGATCAACATTTGCAAGAGTAGTCCATGTCGCTTTTGAGCCACAGATACACAGAAATGTGGAAGCCTACATGGATGATATAGTGGTCAAGAGCAAGGACAAGGCTACCCTGATCCAAGATTTAGAAGAAACTTTTGCAAATCTGCGCAAGATCAACCTCATGCTCAACCCCGAGAAGTGCGTGTTTGGAGTCCCTTCCGGCAAGCTTCTCGGGTTCTTTGTGTCTCAGCGGGGGATTGAAGCCAACCCCGACAAGATTAAGGCCATCGAGCAGATTGAAGCACCGAAGCGCGTCAAGGATGTGCGAAGGCTTGCCGGTTGCGTGGCTGCTCTCAGCAGGTTTATCTCTAAGTCTGCTGAGCGCGCCCTGCCGTTTTTCAGAATATTGAAAAAGGCAGGTCTGGTGAAATGGACTCCGGAAGCGGAGGCTGCGCTGCAGGACTTGAAGAGGTACCTGTCCTCCACTCCAATACTTGTCGCACCTAAGCCACAAGAGAAGTTGCTGCTGTACCTAGCAGCAACCAATCAAGTGGTTAGTGCTGCGTTAGTAGCGGAGAGGGAGGCGGACGATGAGCCAGCAACCGCGGCAAATGAATCCAGTGACAAGCAGGGGGCTTCTCCGACAAGCTCTGGTCCCGACAAAGATGGATCTGCGCAGATGTGCAAGACGTGCAGAAGAAGATGGTGCAGTGACCAGTTTACTTTGTCAGCTCCCTTCTCCAGGGGGCTAGGTCGAGGTACTCTGGTGTGCAAAAATTGCTTTTCGGCCTTCTCATGGCCTCGAGAAAGCTGCGCCATTACTTCCAGGCACACGAGATCACTGTCGTCACTCGCTTTCCGCTAAAGAGGATACTGCAGAATCCAGAAGCAACAGGCAGGATTGTCGAGTGGGCATTGGAACTATCAAGATTTGGCCTCAAGTTTGAGAGCACTGCAGCTATCCAAAGCAGGGCATTGGCAGAGTTCATAGCAGAGTGGACGCCAACTCCAGATGAAGAAATTCCAGAGGCGAGCATCCCCGTCAAGGAGTCAAGCAAAGAGTGGCTAATGTACTTTGATGGTGCCTTCTCGCTGCAAGGCGCCGGTGCTGGCGTGCTGCTTATCGCACCCACTGGAGAGCACCTCAAGTACATAGTCCAGATGCACTTTCCCAAAGAGCAAGCAACCAACAATACTGCAGAGTATGAAGGGTTGCTTGCCGGTCTCAGAATCGCAGCCGACCTTGGGATCAAGAAGCTCATTATCAGGGGTGACTCACAGCTTGTCGTCCGCCAAGTGAACAAGAACTACCAGAGTCCATTGATGGAAGCTTATGTTGATGAAGTGAGAAAGCTAGAAGCACACTTTGATGGCCTGCAAATGGAACACATTCCACGAGCTCAGAACGATATTGCTGACGGCCTGTCAAAGCGCGTAGCACTAAAGTTACCTGTGGAACCAGGGATTTTTTTGCTCAAGCTGACTCAACCATCCGTGACACCATCAACTGGACCAAGCAAAAAGAGGAAGTTGGTTTCCGGTGACTACTTTCCGGCAGAGCTCCCCGAAGTCGCCGCCAAGAAAGTCCCCAAGATCAACACCAAGGATGCTGAGGAGCAGTCTGCTCCGGCAAACCTTATGGTTTGTTCCGTCGAAGCAAACGCTCCCGGCAAGTTCTGCTCCGGCAAGCTTGCCGGGGAATATCACGCTCTGGCCGAACCGCAGGTTCTTGCCGTAGAAGCGGATGTTCCCACAGCAACAGATATGCCTTTAGTCCTTATTGTCGAGCCGCAAGCTCCAGCATGGGCGCAGCAGATTGTCTGTTTCCTTCAGACAGAAGAGCTTCCCGAAGAGCAAGAAGAAGCTGAAGAAGTAGCCCGGCAGTCAAGTATGTACAAGTTTGTCGACAGCACACTATACAGAATAAGACTCAACGGTGTGAAATTGAAGTGCATTCGCCGGGAAGATGGACAACAGGTGTTGGCAGAGATACATGGAGGCATATGTGGTCACCACATTGGCGCAAGAGCACTTATCGGCAAAGCGTTCCGACAAGGCTTCTTCTGGCCGACAGCCCTCCAGGATGCAACTGCACAAGTAACCAAGTGTGAAGCGTGCCAGTTCCATTCCAAACAGATACACCAGCCAGCTCAAGCTCTCCAGATGATCCCTTTATCCTGGCCATTTTCGGTCTGGGGGCTCGACATCCTCGGCCCCTTCCCCCGAGCTATCGGGGGCTTTGAGTTCTTGTACGTTGCAATCGACAAGTTCACAAAGTGGCCGAAAGTGGAACCAGTGAGGAAGGTGACAGCACAGTCAGCAGTCAAGTTCTTCAGGTCGATTGTTTGCCGTTTCGGGATCCCTAACAGGATCATCACCGACAACGGCACACAGTTTACGAGCCGCACCTTCATGCAGTACGTCCAAGATCTTGGCGCCAAGGTCTGCTTCGCTTCTGTTGCTCATCCGAGAAGCAACGGTCAAGCGGAGAGAGCAAACGCTGAAGTGCTGCGAGGCCTCAAGACCAGAACTTTCGACAGGCTGCACAAGTATGGAAGAAACTGGATCGAGGAGCTGCCGGTGGTTCTTTGGTCGATCAGGACGACGCCAAATCGAGCCACTGGCCAGACACCCTTCGCTCTAGTCTATGGAGCGGAGGCAGTTCTCCCCACGGAACTCGTATACGGGTCACCTCGAGTGCTCGCTTATGATGAGCTCGAGCAAGAGCAGCTGCGGCAAGATGACGCACTGCTCCTTGAGGAAGACCGTCTCCAGGCTGCTGTGCGAGCCGCTCGCTACCAGCAAGCTCTGCGCCGCTACCATAGCCGCAGAGTCAATGCCAGGAGTCTCGAGGAAGGCGACCTTGTTCTTCGGCGCGTTCAGTCGGCCAAGAATTCCAACAAGTTGACGCCGAAGTGGGAAGGCCCTTATCGGGTGAAACGAGTCACTAGGCCCGGCGCTGTCCGCCTTGAGACTGAAGATGGCATTCCAGTGAGCAACTCCTGGAACATCGAGCGTCTTCGTAAGTTTTACCCGTAAGGCGCGGTTGTCGGACCCCGTCCGGCAACCACCTTTCTGTACAAGTCTTGCCGCTGTTGCATGTAATCCTTTGTACAGAGCCGGGCGCAGTCCCCATGCACTAGTAAAGTTCATGTGCCCCGCACATCTTGTCAGCTTTCTTTTATGCTATAATACTTTTACGCATATATTATCTGACACTTTGTGCAGCACTAGAACCCGGTAAGCGGTAACGAGCCCAAGGCTCCATATCATTACTTTATTTCTCTGTTTCTTTCTCAAAAGAAGGAAGGTTCCCTCACCCACAAGGTTTACCGGGGGGGGGAGGAGAAGATAATGGTGTGGACCAGGCCGTTCAAGAAGGTTTCTCCTTGCCGGGAAGCAGACGACAGAAAAGCTAAGTTGCTAAAGCTTGAGCAATCATTTTTTTAAGTTTTTGAGTTATTTCCCTTGAACGACCGTGCTTTGTATGGAAAACCTGTGCGCGGAGGAACCAACTCGTAGCTAGTTGCGCCTTTATTTTGTTTCGAGCCCGCTCAACAACTTAAGCGAGCTGCTAGCGCCCTTACTTTTGCTTCGAGTCCGCTCAGCAACTTAAGTGAGCTGCTAGCGCCCTTACTTTGTTTCGAGTTCGCTCAACAACTTAAGAGAGCTGCAACTAGTTGCGACAAGGTTGCTTGTCGATAGCGACCCCGCCAGCAGGCTGCTGAAGTTCCGCACTCGGCGCTCGCGGCAAGGGTGTCCGCACCGGCAAGTTTCCCTAGAAAGCGTAGGGCAGAACCATACAAGGCCAAGAGTCGAGTAAAGGAAGTAACACAGCAATTTTTTGCCTAAGATAGAGTTATATTACAGAAATAACTTGTCGCGCCTCTAATAAAGTATTCCCATGACATGACTGGCAGCGACAAGAAAAGAAGAAAACGGACGGCCTAATCTACGCGACCGCCGTCAACCCTTTTGACCTCGTTCACCCTGCCCACAATGGGTGCGACGAGGGCCTTAAGTGTGTCAAGATCAGCGTCCGCCGGCAGCTTCTTGAGGACGTTGGTTAGGTTGAGGCCCGGATTGCGGAAGGCCACCTTCACCAGCACCTTCTTCAGAACTCCGGCGCAAATCGAGCGTGACTCGTCGGCCAACTACTTTGGGATCCGTTCCCGGAGTTGCTGGAGCGCCGCCGCCACGCCTTTGAAGAACAGAGTGAGCTTGGTGCTAGGTTGGAGGTTCTCGTCGGAGGAGTATCCGAAGCCTTCCACCCCCAAATGCACCAGCTCCTCTTTGATGACTGCAACAATATTCACGAGACCCTCCGTCTAGAGCTCCACGGTATCTCTGAGGAGATTCTGGGTTTCCGCGGCTCTCGCCAGCAGCGCCTCGTTGGCCTCGATGTCCTTCTTCAAGTCTGCCTCCCGTTTCCTGGCGCTGTCCAACGTCTCCGTCAAGGTGGCCAGCTTCAGCTCCAGATCAGCGTTGGAATCCTTGGCGGCACGCAGCTCTTTGCCCTTTTCGGAGAGTTGGCCCTGCAACTCACCGTGGGCAAGGGCGTCCTTCTCGCGCTCTAGCTTGAGCGCGGCAAGCTCTTTGCCACCAACCTTCAGATCAGTTTCTAGCTGCGCCACCTTTGCCTCCAAGTCTTTCTTGGCGGCCTCGGCAGCCGCAGCCGTATCCTTTGCCTCTTGGAGCGTCCCGCCAAGTGCCCGTTCGCGCGCGGCAAGCTCCTCTTCGTGGCTGTCGAGGTTCACTTTCCGCTGAGTCAGCTTGCCTTCTCGCGCGTACAGCTTCTCACCGGTGAGCCGCTGCTGCTCTTCAGCTTCGGCCTTCTCGAGGAGGAAGGCCTTCCGCTCCTCAGCAAGCTGCTCCCGCTCCTCCGCCAAGGCCCGGAGAGTTTCTTGGCGAAGACCCCGGAGCTCCTCCGCGCGCTTCTCTATGTCCACGCTCGCCCTCGCAACAAGCGCTTCCCGGGACTCCAACTTGACCTGGCGGGCGCGGTAGAGCGCCAGCAGCCTCCGTAGCAACCGCTCCTCCTCAGGCTCGCCGCTGCTGCTTCCCGGCGAGTCGACGATCGACAACCCGGCGGAGGCAAGCACCTCCCCATCCAGAGCTTCTCCTTCCACCGGCGCCCTGGAGCTCGACGTCCAGGGGAGCTTGATGAAGATGCCCTCACCAGCCTTTAGATAGGCGCCGGACTGGGGCTCCTCGGAGCCTGACGCTGCGGCAGCGGCGGAGGGATCGGCGGTCGGTGCAGCGCCCGACGCTCCTGCGGCCTCAGGGCCGTCAGTGCGATCGCCAGATCCCCCGCCAGCTTCTTCGGCAGCAGTCTTGGCGGCCTCTTCGCCAGCGGGCACGTCAGCGCCGGCTCCTTCTTCAGTGGCCGCGGCATCATCAGTATTGCCGCGCGCGTCTTCCTTGCCGCCCGCCTCGGTCTCCATCGGATCCGTGGAGGGTGGGTCTGACGACCAAAGAAGAAGGAGAAATCAAACAAGTGTTCAAGAAGAGAAATCAACAGAAGACTACAAGGAAAGTTTCGGGCAAGAAGGGCTACCTCTGCTAGGATCTGCCGTCGTGACCTCCACCACCGGCGGATCATTAGCGCTATCCCTTGCCGGAGACTCCTCCCTTGCCGGAGGCTCCTCCCTTACCGGAGGACGCTCCCTTGCCGGGGAGTCCGCCCTTGGCGGCGTAGTCGAAGCAGACGACGAGTCGGAGGAGATCACCACGCCCTCCTGATCAAGCTGTTCTGCTCCTGCACAAACAAACCAGTGATCAGATGTCAACAAAGGAAAAGAGCAACCACGCGCACCCAGAAGCAGAAAGTAAACCATATGCTCACGCTGGGGGCTGCGCTGGGGGCTGCTCTGCGAAGCGGTGGCCGGATCCGGCAAGGTGGTCTCGGGCGCGCCTCCTGTCGTCGCAGTGGGCTCGTCCTCGATGACCACCACCTGAGCCTTGGCCCTCTTCGCCGCCCTCTGGGCCAGAGTCCTGAAAAGGAAGAGTCCAGGATGGGTCAGATCAGATGCAAGATAACATCAGCAAGTTGAAGAACTACCAGAACAACAAGGGAATCTTACTCTTCTTCATCTTCCTCGTCGGAGCTGAGCGCGGAGAGGTCGAAGTTCGTCCCATCTCCGGCACGACGAGGTGGAGGGGCGGGATCCCTTGGCCGCTTGGCGGGGGCTGCGGCGCCAGCCCGACACGACCCCGCTTCAGTTGTCGCTGCGACAGGAGGCGCTCCCACGGCAACCGTACTTGCCACGGTAGAGCGCATCGCGCGACGCTGCGGCTGTTGGCCCACTTGCCGCCCTGCTACGTCGCCAACCCTGTGGAGGCGCCTTCTTGGCTGCGCTGCGGGCCTTGCTCGCGGCAAGCTCCTCGGAGATGGCGGGCCGCTCGCACCCTCGGCGGGCTCGTTCGACTCGGCATCGGGTGCGGCGAGCTCTTCTTCCTCTTCGGGATGCTCCCGTTCGGCAATACGCATCGCCAATGCCGCATCCGCTTCCTCCACGGTGAACCCGAATTCACCCGCGGCCGCGGCTGCCGCCGCCTCTTCCGCCCTGGTGGCGATGCGCTCCATCTCTTGCTCAGTGGTGTCGCGGGTGAGGAGCTTCTTCTAGTCAGCATTGACCGCCACCTCCACTAGGCTGTCAAAGAACTACTGCACGACGTCACCGGCGGGCTCTTGCCAAGTTGGAGCAATCCCGTGCGAGTCACACAACGGCATCATGGCGCAGATGCGGTCGCGCGAAGAGTTGTTGCACAGAGGAACGACGCCTGCCGGCAACCTGAACCACTCGGGATGTTGTGGGTCGTGCTTGAATATCTCCTTGAGTATCCTGTCCAACTCCATGACGGTGAAGTTGAAGTTGAGGCCTGGGCGCAACCTCATGATATCTGCCGGGCCTCCAAATTCCCAGGCAGGTCTCCCCCTCGCCTGCAGAGGGGCGATGCGCCGGCGAAGGAAATCTGCGCCAACAGCTCCTACAGTCAGCCCGGCAAGCCTGAGGCGCAAGATCCGAGTGATGGCGATCGTCAGCTTGTCGTCGTCCACGGACAGAGCGCTCCAGTCATTGCCACGCACTGCTGGGGCTTGGCGCAGGGCAGTGAACGGCTGTGGGCTCTCTTCTACAACCCAGCACCAATCAGCTCTCCACTCGTCCCACTTGCTGCGGAGCTCCCCCTCCAGATAGGTCTCCTTCTTGCCGGCCCGCGAGATCCAGGCGATCCCGCCGGCAAGAGGTTCCCCTCTCTCAACACGAGGCATAAAGAAATGGCGGAAGAGAGCTACGTTGGGGTGGACTCCGACAAAGTTTTCGCATAGATGGGCGAAAACTGCCATGGTCAGGACGGCGTTGGGGATAAAGTCAAGGAGGTGGAGTCCATAGGTGTTCATGACGTCGCAAAAGAAATCAGAGAATGGCGGGCAGAGCCCGCAGTAGAAGAACACGGCGAAGAAAGGATATCCGCCAGCTGGAGCTGCTTGCGAGGCGACGGCGGAGAGTACCTTCGTGCGCGGATGCGCCCGCGTCTCCGTCGACCAGAAGAGATAGTACCACTCCCTCAGCTCCTCCGCGGAGAGCTCGGGGGGGAAAGTGGCCCGCTCCTTCCGCAGCGCCTCAAGCCGCTGCGCTTCGGTCGACTTCACAGCTTTCCCGGCCGCGGCCTTCGCGGCCTTCCCCTTCCCGGACTTCGGAGGCATGGCGGAGGCGATAGGGGAGATCGACGGCGCTGGTGGTGGCGACGGCGATGGGAGCGGAGTGCTGCTCTCTTTCGACTTTGGAAGCGGAAGAGGGCGGCGGAGGTTTCTGAGATTGCAGTAGCAAATGGCGAAGATAGGGGAAATACCCCTGTTTCCCCTGCTTATAAGGGGGACGGGGCGGACGTTACGACCTTCCAAGTAAACAACCACCCACGATCTCTCCCACGACGCCGCGATTGACGCGGGCCGTTGCGGGGGGCGCGGTGGATACGGAGTTAGATTTGGCGTGACCTAGGCCGCGCGTGCCCGTGCACTGTTTTGGGCCTGGCCCAACAGCGCTCGGCACCGTGTATGGCCCAGGCCCGGGGGCTCCTGTCGGTGTACTAGAGTAGGGGTACCCTAGTATCCCGAACTCGTGCACGGGCAGTTGCAGCACCCCGCGGCAAGGCTTGCCGGGTGACCGCCAAGACCCTCCGTGGATCCCTTGAAGACCATTCAAGAACAAAGTACTCAAACCAAGGCCCCGGCAAGAGGAGCTTGCCGGGGAGGCCAAACAAGACCCCGGCAAGAGGAGCTTGCCGGGAAGACTACTCAAGGCATACCAAGAAAGCTTGCTGCGACGCGCCCTGCGTCCCGGCAAGATCCGGCGAGCGACAAGCTTCCGGACGCGACAAGACGACGGCCGCGGAAAGGAGCCTGCCGCGGGAAACCCCCACTTCGTGCCCGCGCTCCAGCACACCTGCTAACGTGTCGCTCTGGGACTCTCCCAAGCACACGTGGCAGGAGGCCGTGCAGCTAGGGGTACATGGTGGCAAGCGGAGATGAAGAGAAGCCCATTGTGGCAAACGGTGGCGCTCCTAACGGTCACCTTTTGCACTGTTTAGGAGACTCAGACAGGCATTTAATGCCCTTGTCCCCTGCCGTCAGAGTTAGGTAGGGTGCACTGTATCCACAGTAGCGGTAGCTGCACCTACCGCATCCTTTTCCATTTTTACCCTTCTAGTCTACGTTGCCACCTGTGGGTAACCCCTTGAAAGTATAAAAGGAGGCCCAAGCGCAACGTAGAGGAGGTTCGGCCAGTTCGGCTCATTGGAGATACCAGAAACACTCCCACGCTCAGTCTGGTAGCGTCGATCGCTCCTGAGCAAAGATTCAATACACACAAACAAGCAACAGTAGGGTTTTACGCATCCGTGCGGCCCGAAGCTGGGTAAAATCCCCCCGCGTGCACCGCCTCGATCCGCTCTTTGTGTGCTCTCCGCCTCCCACCGAACCAAAAGGGGCCCTGTCCCCATAGGTGTTGGTGGAATCAGCACCCCCCGACAGAGGGCGAATAAAATAGCAAGGGTGAAGTGGGGGAGAGGAAAACGAGAGGCAAATGGAAAATAGTGTAATGCGGAGGATAAGAGTTGTGATGGGTACTTGGTATGTCTTGACTTGGCGTAGATCTCCCCGGCAACGGCGCCAGAAATCCTTCTTGCTACGTCTTGAGCACTGTGTTGGTTTTCCCTTGAAGAGGAAAGGGTGATGCAGTAAAGCAGCGTAAGTATTTCCCTTAGTTTTTGAGAACCAACGTATCAATCAAGTAGGAGACCACGCGCGAGTCACCTCGTACCTACACAAACAAATAAGAACCTCGCAACCAACGCGATAAAGGGGTTGTCAATCCCTTCACGGCCACTTGCAAGAGTGAGATCTGATAGAGATGATAATAATAAGATAAATATTTTTGGTATTTTTATGATATAGATTGAAAGTAAAAGATAAAAAAATAAAGTAGATGGGAAACTTATATGATGGAGAATAGACCTGGGGGCCATATGTTTCACTAGTGGCTTCTCTCAAGATAGCATAAGTATTATGGTGGGTGAACAAATTATTGTCGAGCAATTGATAGAAAAGCGAATAATTATGAGAATATCTAGGCATGATCATGTATATAGGCATCACGTCCGTTACAAGTAGACCGACTCCTGCCTTCATCTACTACTATTACTCCACACACCGACCACTATCCAGCATGCATCTAAAGTATTAAGTTCAAAAGAACAGAGTAACGCCTTAAGCAAGATGACATGATGTAGAGGGGTAAACTCATGCAATATGATATAAACCCCATCTTTTTATCCTCAATGGCAACAATACAATACGTGTCGTTTCCCCTACTGTCACTGGGATCGAGCACCACAATATTGAACCCAAAGCTAAGCACTTCTCCCATTGCAAGAAAGATCAATCTAGTAGGCCAAAGCAAACTGATAATTCCAAGGGACTTGCAAAGATAAACCAATCATACATAAAAGAATTCAGAGAAGAATCAAATATTGTTCATAGATAATCTGGATCATAAACCCACAATTCATTGGATCTCGACAAACACACTGCAAAAGAAGATTACATCGAATAGATCTCCAAGAGAATCGAGGAGAACTTTGTATTGAGATCCAAAGAGAGAGAAGAAGCCATCTAGCTATTAGCTATGGACCCGAAGGTCTGAAGTAAACTACTCACACATCACCGGAGAGGCCATCGAGTTGATGTAGAGGCCCTTCAGGATCAATGCCCCCTCCGGCGGAGCTCCCGAAAAGGCCCCAAGATGGGATCTCTTGGGTACAGAAGGTTGCGGCGATGGAATTAGGTTTTCTGGTGCTCCTGGATGTTTGCAGGGTACGTGGACTTATATAGGAGGAAGAAGTAGGTCGGTGGAGCAACGAGGGGCCCACGAGGGTGGAGGGCGCGCCCAGGGGGGTAGACGCGCCTCATGGCCTCCTCGATTGCTTCTTGACGCCCACTCCAAGTCTCCTGGATCACGTTTGTTGAGAAAATCACGTTCCCGAAGGTTTCATTCCGTTTGGATTTCGTTTGATATTCCTTTTCTGCGAAACATTGAAATAGGCAAAAAAACAGCAATTTGGGCTGGGCCTCCGGTTAATAGGTTAGTCCCAAAAATGATAAAAGTGTAAAATAAAGCCCATTAACATCCAAAACAGACAATATAATAGCATGGAGCAATCAAAAATTATAGATACGTTGAAGACGTATCAATCAACAATGGATTGCGGACAACCTTAATTGTAGGTTGTTCACCTTTCCCATGTCCTACCTAGGGATTTCACCTTTCGACCCTAGGATCCATATTTGGGACTTTGTCTCGCTTATGGGGTGGGTCGCGCCCAAGGTTGACCCATGGCATGGAAGGTTACCTCGAAAGGGAGCAAACATGCATATCGGTTCTTGTCTTGTGGGGTTGTTTTTTCTTCATGAAGGGGTACATGGCTCCTTTGATAAGAATAGATCATGCTTCATCTAGAAGGTGGCCAATGGACCCCGGAAGTACCATATGGTGAAGTGGTATCAAAATTGCTTCCCTGAGGACCTAGGTGGTCTTCGTATTTTGGTGTCTAGGCGTATGAATGTGGCCTTTATGTTGCGATGGATGTGGTGGATTCTCACGGCCGAGGGGGCTTGTGACTATAGCTTACCAAAGCTAAATATCTGGAGGGCCAACCTCTCACAGTCTACAATTGTAGGAACGGTTCCCGGTTTGAAAAACTATCCAGTTGATCAAGCATGGGATTGCCTCGAACTTGGGTCCCATAGGCAATGGAGAAGGGTCTCTTTTCTGGTTGGACCCATAGCTTGGTAGGCCCCCGTTACATGCCAAGTTTTCGCCTGTTTGCGATTTACTCTAATATGATGTTTTTGGTTGTCTTGGCCGCCCATCATGTTCCGTTGCACATTTGACGTCGAGTAGGCTTTAGCTTGGGCTGATTTGAGGGCGCCCCTACCTCTGATGTTGACAACCTCTTTGTACATTGTGTTTTGGCACATGAACTCGTCGGGTCTCTTCTCTTTGGGCTCGGCCTGTCGTGCCCTAGGTTGTGCGTCGACTCTGGCGTGGACCACTCCTTCCTAGAATCCTTCCTAGAAAAGCCCTACTTCCGTTGAAGACGAAGATCTTTCTTTGACCGCTCCTTTGGCCGTTATTGCCCTAGGAGACCTTTACCTTTTCTTGCACTTGGACTTGTTGGATCATGATGGTTTAGATTATCAGTCTTGCTAAGTCCCAGTCAATTGAGACTTCATTAAGTCTTAGACGATGCTATATCCGTGAAATCTTACATTTAGATCCGTGCAAATTTTTCTTTTCAGTTTTTTTTCTCACTCTTGGATGTTACATTTGACTGAGACTTGATTAAATATCAGTCAAGTGAGACCTAGCCACACCCTTACATCATATATAAAGCGTAGGGCAAAATCATGTGTGAAGAGAAATATACGGCTAACCCTCTACTCAAATCAAACACACACGCCGTGTCACATCTCTCAGTTGTGCCACTTGAATATTCTATTATTCAATCCAGTATTTCTTCAACCAATTCGTACACTTATTGGCATATAGTAGTTTTTCTCCAACTAGGTGGTCGAGCAACAAAAGCAACGGAAACGCTGATATGAATTGTTTTTCGGCAACTTTGTTTCTTCAAGCCTTTCTGACTGGCTGTACGTTGCATCTGCCCATCTGCATTGCACACGAAGATTCCCACTTAAACCGCATGGCTTGTCGTATTCGGGATTACAAAAACGACATATTATAACCACATAAGTGTGCCGGATGCATGAGTAGTGGCCGTATAATACTACTCCATAGAGAGGTTCTGAAGTCCATTGGCATTCTTCTAGCCCCAGAAACTTGTCTACAAGCGATTGACTTGGACTAGGATGCATGCACACAGATGGGCCTTGACTTCCGGATCCAAAAATGTGCCACGGTACTTCAGCCGCGGCCCCGTGCATGCACATTTCGTCCTTATCTCCAAGGATATACTACAACTGTTTTGACCATTATGTGAGACAAAAATGTATTGCTGACAGAAATGGGAGATAAATTTGATTTGATTATCAGACAAAAAATATTGCTGACAGAAATGGTAGCGCAGGTTTGACGGGCACGGCTGGCGCCAATCCCGAAACTCTAATTTAGAAGAGAAATTATTTGGCAGCTCAAAAGGCCAAGCTGCCAAGGGTCGCCACTGACCACAATCTCGTGCCCAACTAACTTTGGGTTTTATTATATGCTCAATGTGCACGGCCGTCCATCTTCTCGTGTCCGCGTCTGCACATCACCGTGGCCATGGCGTGGCGTCACATGGCAACTGGGAGCAGCACCACACACATATATGCGTACTTGTTTTATGTAATGCCCATCATCAAACTCCAATCATACATTGAACGGGACGAGATGCCAGACCATTTTATCTCATCTACAAAATCGCTGGGCAAAATAAACACTAGTATAGTGCCACTAGGCAGTAGCTGATCTCTCCCCGGCGAACCACCTGAGCTAATAAATGTGGCGGGAGTAAACAAACGCGCGCAATGCGATCTTTGCTTGGTGTGCGTGTGCGTGTGCGTGTGCGTGTGCGTGTGTGCGCGCGCGCGAATGCAATCTAGCTTGCTGTCGCCCACTAAGAATCTAGCGCCACCAGTAATCAGTCGCAAAAACTCCAACCTTGATGTCACCTCACCAAAGAATCTAGTGCTGCCGCCACCCACACGGTCACCGCGCTAATGGACATGGCTAACAACTCGAACTTCTGGCCATGTTGTCTTTCCACCGTGCTAATGGAATTCGTTGCCGCGCCTCGCTTCTTCGTCTGGTCGGTCGCCGCTGCCGACGCGTTTGTTTACAGAAGAAACCTGGGTTTTTTGTACGGAAAAATGTATATATGATGACGAGGTGAACGTGCGGGTGAAGCGGATAAGACGAGGCCTGAGTAGAGCGGCAGCGGCGAGCGAGGTTCTTGGGCTCGGTGACGCTGCGGCGCATGGGCCGGCCAACGGTGGCCGTGGCTGCGGGGGACATCCGGACAGGAAGTGGTGGCGGGCGGCGACGTGCTCTCGCCAAGCTTCGTGCTTGCCTGCTGCTTCCTTTCACACACCACGCGCGTCACGTAGCTAGCGTACGGTCGCCGTGCTGTCCGGCCGGCGCACGGCGAGTAGCGGGGCTGCTGGGCGAGGCGTCAGGTGCAGTTGCGCTTATTTTGGCCTGCCGTGCCGCGTCACGCGGCGGCGGGAGCCACTCTACGGTCAGCCGACTGAAGGTGAGTGAGCGAGCGGGCGAGTCGGAGTACGGACTCGAGGCCAGCCGACGGCCGCCTCGGCAGTCAGGCCATCTTCACCGCGCGACCCCAAACAGATGTTTGTTTTATCTGGATTCTTTCCGTTTGGTTAGGATTTGAGGTCGTGTTCGGGCGTGTTCTGAGATGTGGTAGTTGTGCATCCAGCGCGCGGCCGCACCCATGTGTCCCATTTTGTCTGTTTCTATTTAAAAAACCAAAAACAACGTTTTAAATGTCAAGCCCTAGTTTAGACCAGCGGCCCCGGATCATCACACCGGCAGCAGAGCCAGCGGCCTACACGTTTATCGCAGCATCAACCAGCGGCCGGCAACACAGCCAGCCTCCAAAATGAATAGTTGTCCTCGCCGGCAACACAACCGGCCACCAAAATGAATGTTTTCTCGCCGACACACAGCCAGCGGCCCAGCGGGCAGGCGGCACCCATGCCAGCCTCCAAAAATAACGGCCATGGCCGATCGGATGACCTAGTTCAGGCCTTCGGCGTCGAGCATCTCCTTCTGCTTGGCCTCGAACCAGGTCCTCGTCTTGTCGCTCATCTTTGACAAGTCCACGCTCATGATCGCAAGGGCCACCTCCTTCGCTTTGGTGGCGGCATTCGTGGCCTCGATGTCGAGCTGCCTCTGCCTAGCCTTGACGTTCTCGGCCTCGATGTCGAGCTGCCTTTGCCGGGCCGCCTCCTCCATGTCGAGGAGCCTTTGCCGGGCCGCCTCCTCCATGTCGATCTTTCTCCTCTTGGCCGCCTCCTTCATCTCAAGTTTCTTTCTTTGAAGGTCTAAGTATTGCTTCATTTGCTCCTCCTTACTCTGCCGCTTCTTCTCGCCCCTCACATCCTTTTGGGACATCATATCATGCAAAGTGTCATGCAATGCCATGGATGAGGCATCACGTATGTCATCAACCTTGGAGTTGGTCTTGCCCCTCGGCCTCTTCAACGCCTCGCCATCTCCACCTCCGGCGAACTTGGCCGTCTTCAGTCCTCTCTTCCTTTGTAGTTCACGGTATTGGTCCTTGAACTTAGGGCAATTGTTGATGATCGTCCAACAATGCGTTAGAGTGAATGGCTTATCGTTGTGCCGGGCCTTGAATGTCTCCAAGGATTGAAATGCCTACACCACATGATCAACAACAAGTGAACATGCAAACATATACACGGCCGAAGTCTCATGGCCATAGCAAGGAAATGGCTAGGAAGAGGAGAGCATACCATGTCCCCAACGCCGAGACCACTCACGGGTCGTGCTTCAACGCTCTCAAATGCGGCGCAATACTTGTTGCACTCTTGTTGGATGAACAACCATCTCTTTTGAATCGAGCCGATGCCACGGTTGCTTGTAATTTGATAGGGCTCAAACATCTTCCTTTCATGGAATGTTTTGTGGACTCTCGTCCAAAAAACAATGCCCTTTTATTGCGCCCCGGTCCTCGGATATTGGCTAATCTCCATTAAAGTTTGGCAAATCAACTTGTCCTCATCTTGTGTGTATGAACCCCTACGGATGCTCTTCCTCTTTTTTTGTGCTTCCGCTCTTTGGGTGAGCTCCTCGATGAACAATGGCTCGCCACTAATATCAACGTCATTGCCTTCTTCTTCATCACCATCACCTTCGACATAGATGTCATCGTCTTCATGCCACGAGCCACCATGGTCATAGTCAGCACGGTCGTCGGCCTCTTCATCGGGCACGTACTGGGCACGGCCATCCTGACTTTGGGTCTCCTCGGGGTCGTAGGCACAGGCATGCACACCCTCGAAGATCATGTCCTCCATGTACTGGTTGTAGGGGTCATCGACCGTTGGCATTGGGGTTGGCATT
>NC_041388.1:378757424-378792073 GCF_002162155.2 Triticum dicoccoides
CCGTGCATGCTTTCTTTGCATCTCGACGGACGGCCGGCCGCCGCTGCTGGATCCAGGCGTGACGTTGAGGTCGATGACGGCCGCGGGACGCGGTGTCGACGGCGCGAACAAGCCCACGTCCGGCGACCCCGAGAAACGGGTCTGGCCGTCGTGCCTTGGCGGAGGAAAGTTGGGCGACATCGGCGCGGTGTGCGACGTCGGCGACTGGCAGTGCGTAGGACGGGCGACCGACGAGCCTGTGCTCGCCGGGCCGACGGCCGCTGCGGGAAACCCGGCCAGACGGCCCATGCCAAGCATGAGGATGGCGTGCGCTTTGTTGACGAGGTCCTCCTTCTCGTCGGCCGCGGCCTTGCGCTGCGTGGCCTCCAGCTCATCGCGCTGGGCGGCGAACTTGGCCGCGGCGGCATTGACCTTGACGACCGCTCTCCGTTCCACCCCCTTCGCCGATTCCGCGTCCAATTTGGTGATCTCCTCCGGCGTGCACTTCGACCGCGGCTTCCTTGGCGCCTTCTTCTTCACTTTGCGGGCGGGTCGACGGCCAGACCGCCGGAACTCGGCGGGGCGTCGGCCATGGACAGGGGAGAGAGGGGCGGCGGGAGGGACGTGGGAGGGTTTGAGGGAAATGGCACCAAATGAGCGTGAGGGGGGTTTGATTTCTTCCACCGACAGACGGGTCAGGGGAGGACAAGCGTGCGCGTCACGCCCGTTCGCGGGCTGTCCGTTTCAGTCCAAAACCGATGCAAATTTAGGCTGGGATGAGCCGTCCCGTTTGTTCTTTTTATTCCAAACGAACGGGCGGACAGAATAAAGTCGAGCGATGAAGTTAGCCTCAGGATAGCTGTTTTGCTTTCGCGTGCGCACATCCGGGGCGAGAGGCACGCCGCCTCGAGTCCTCACGCGTCCAACCGCGCTCGTGCTCGGTGGAGGGTGCAGCGTCTGGGGACCGACGATGATATCGCTAGTTTTTCTATTTGATTTTGTTCCTCGATCGAAGGGACTGAGATATCGCTAGCTGCGTGGAGCGAAAGACGTCCTGAACCTCGGTACATCTGCACTCGTTTCTTCTAAAATGCATTTGAAACGCGTTTTAAAATGTCAACAAAATCTGAAGCGAAATTTCCCGCGTACATCTCCGCAAACATATGTGTGCGGCACAAAGTTTTGCAAAAAAAATGTCTTTTATTTTGCCTCCACAAAAAAGACACGAAACATTTTTTTGGTCTTCTTTGCACAGGCCAAAAACAAAATATTTTTTCACGAAACTTTCTGCCCATACATAGAACATGGAGATATCACGTCAAACTTATTTTTTTGGAATTTGTTGACATTTAGATATGTGTTTTCCGAAGTGGGTGCAAATGTATCCGAGTTCATCCATGTATTTTCCTGGCTGCTTGCGATTAAGACAACAAAGCAAATGATGTTCCGGGAGGACAATCTTCATGATAACATGTACCCAACACCTAGGGTTTTCTAGTTCTCCGACAATTCAGCGCCGTGAGTCTTCTCTTCCGGCGCTCAACCGATCCTTCGCCCCCTCCCATCTCCCCACCTCTTCATCTGTCTTGACCTAACTCAATGGACACCTGGTTTGTCTTCCCGGTCTTGGTTGGACTCGGGGTTGGGTAGGGTTTTGGGGGTTTTCTGATATGTCGAATTGTCGTGATGACTAATCCAGCAAAGGGCAGTGGATCTCAAGAGTTGATTGTTGATGATCCGAGTGAACTGATCGACCACTTAACCCTTTAGGAGGATGAACATGATGATATTGTGTGCGAAGATGACATCGATGCATCGGAGGTTAGGTCGAATTGGATGGCGGTAGGACCTCTACTAACTTCGGAATCCCTTAGCCATAGTGCCTTGATCGGTGAGATGCGAGCAACCTGGAATCCGGCGTAGGCAATGGTATGGGGAATAATTAATTCAAAACTGTTTTCGGTTCCATTCAATTGCTTAGGGGACTGGAACAAGGCGATGCATCAAGGGCCGTGCGACTTTTTGTGGATATCCCCTGATCCTGGTTGAACACAATGGACTTTAAACCCAGAAAAATGGAGTTAGACAGGCCTGAGGCTTGGGCTCAAATCCTCATGGGGTACAGAAGAACAAAGCCTTCCAGGAAGACTTGGCGAGTTGCATAGGAAAAGTACAAGAAGTTTATGTTACTTTATCGAATGGTTTTGAAGAGGAAGTCATTCGTGGTGAGAAATCAAACTTGAAGCACAACAAATTAACAAGGGTGGCCTCGCTAGGAGTGCATACAATCACTTTATATTTTTACTTAGCACCTTCATGTACTACAACCTCAGAGGCACATGCAGGCTAGGAAGAATCTGGTTTGTGGGTCGAAAAACACATACTTAGCAAAAAAAACACAATTTGTAGTAGCCCACGAGACTCAAGCGGCCAAACTAAGGATCAAAATCTTCTTCGGATAGTAGCTTGTAGGATGGAAGAAACCGCCGATCCAGTACCCCCGAGACTCAGGTCGATTTGCAAAATTTACGTGAGGATCAAATATGTGCTCCATAATGTATTTAGAGCATATAGATGTGCAGTAGCCCCCGAGACTCATGCCGGGCACCAGTGGCCGACCTGAGGATCAAAATCTCCTTGGGAATTTGCATAGAACTTACAATTTTTTGTGAGAAACATCGATGCAGTAGCCCCCGCGACCGATGTTGGCTGGAAAAAGGCAACATTAGGATCAAATTTCCACGGGTTATTAGGTACCTAAAAGATATGTTCCCTCTATGTTACATGCAGTATGCTGGACTAGAGAACCAATGCCTTTTCAAAGAGGTGGAGGTGTTGAAGAAAAGGCTCCTCAAATCTAAGCTCAAGGAGCAGAGCTTAGAGAAGAACATCGGGAACGTCGTCGATATGTAATCTGCTACCCTGTGATACAATGCTTCATAACTTTTCCAGATATATACTTGTGTTGACCACCTTGGCATTTTTATGCAGTAGTCCAACAACGGGTGGCCGTGTTGGAGGCTCGAATAGCCACCAGCCAGCTTCAGACCCACGGAGCCCGGGAGGAATCTTAGAAGATGGTCACTCAACTTGCCTAAGAGTAAGAGACGACCTAGGCTTCCAAGGACGTGGCCACCCTCCTCTAGCAAGGTCTCAACCAACGATAGGAACTTTATGATAAGTTGTTGGTGGAGAACACCACCTTGGTTGAGGACGTGCAGACGATCTATGATAGCAAGGAGGCCAAGCTGCAAGCATTGAATGTCGAGGAGGAGGTTAGGCAGCCTGATGAGATCATAGTCGGTAAATGCTACCTACTTCAATGTATTTTTGGAAGTCAAGGTTATGCTAAGCCGACTCAAGTATGGTGTTCTACAGCATTCTTCGCCAATCTCCTCGAGAGTGTTGTCCTTGGCTGCGACTTCTATCAGGGAGAGCACAATTATGAGCATGTGCGAGACTGATTCTTCTTGGCTCAATTCCAGGACGTCTCCCATCCTATCATCCTTAGGAATAAGCTGAAGCAGATCAGTGAGCTCCAAGTGCTTGTTCGGATCGACATGAAGTCTGTCTTCGAGATGTTGTGGCCAAGGGAAGAGCTCCTGGATAACTTCTTCGACCTTGTCGTCCGCCTCTAGGAAGCATTGCCAATGTTCGTCCTGCCTCTTTTAACTTGGAAATGATTACTAAACAATGTTGGTGATTAATTATTTGCCTGAATTCTCTTTGTGCTCAAGTCTTTTGTGCTAAGTACTACCAAAATGGACATCTATTGCAAGTATGACCCAAAAAGGAGGCTTCCTTCACATGATAGAGTATTATGGTAGGATTACAAACTTTCTCTAGGAGGGTAGGTCAGGATAATTGGAGATAGTAATAATGTGAACATTTAAGTGGGCCCCTGGGTACTGACTGGTCCGGATAGGTTGATTGTTATGCTAAGGGGCTAAAATGTTTCTCGCAAAAATAAGAGGCTAAAGTGTTATAATGAAAGCCAACGAGTTAACTGATCCACTGTCCGGACAGTGGGACGGGGAACTTATTGGATCAATCTTCTGGCAGATAGAGCTAGACGGATCCATCAAATCACTATCAACTATTCGGTCCATATTTGATGAAAGTGAAACCTTTGGCCATTTGCTTCTGTTGAGGCCATTTTCCTTTCAGTTTTTCCCCTTCTTGGTTTTTATGTTCAAGAAAATAATCATTTCGTGATGTTTCATTAATTCGAAAAAATGTTTGCAATTTAAACATGTTCATAAATCCAAAAAATGTTTAGGATTCTCAGACTATTTCACATTTAAGAAATGCTCGTGAGTTTAAAAATGCTCTAAAGCTTCAAAAAACATTCACTTAAAAACCTTGGATTTTTTAAAACGAAAACAAAATACCACCTAAAAACCATAAAACCGAAAGAATAATCGCTACAAACAGCAAGGTAGGATGAACAACCTAGTGACCCAAATTGTGTCGACCATGTTTGATCGCTCTGCGCATTTACTCAACAGCTTAACGCACATGACACATGAAGCGCCTATATGGTGCTTCAGGCGCGAGGTCGTTCGCCGGTGCGCACACACCTAGTTAGTGGTTCGTGGTCAGAAAAATCACGTTTCGCTCCTGCGCCAGCCTCGCTCACTCGCCCAACCGTCTTTTTCTCATGTTTTTTTGCCGCTTCTGTTAAACGTTGACTATTTGATAAGTTGACATAAAAAATATAAGTCCAATAAAAGAGTATTTTAAAAAATCATGAATTCTAAAAAATTGACAACATTTGTTTCCTATTTTTTAAAAATATAAATTTGGAAAAAAGTTATATGAATGTGAGAAAATTCAGAAATATGAAAAATCATAAATTAAAAAAATGATTGTGAATTTGAGAAACAATCATGAATTTTCAAAGTTCAAGAATTTAAAACAAGTTTGTAAATTTAGGAAATGGTTCACAAATTCAAAAAAGGTTCATGAATCTGAGAAAAGTTCGTTAATTCCAAAAAGTTTATGATTTTGAAAAAAAAACTCGTGAATTTATAAGAAAGAAAAAAAGCTTCCCAAAAAACCAATGAAAACCAACCCAGAAAAACCAGGAGAACCTTCCAGGTGGTTCCCAAAACATATGTAGAAAAAAATCGCCATATGGGCTGGCCCAAAAAGAGGTAGGAAATACGCGCCCCTTCTTCTGGGCGGGCCCACTTTCTCGCTTGGTTTCGCACGCGGGGAGTAGTAATGAGGTAGTACCCCTGAAAAAAATAAAGCAGTGAGATACTCCATGTTTCTTCTGGGTTTCCATTTTTGTACTTTATTTTCTATTTTTTTGACATACGGGGACACTTTTTAAATACTTGGATATATTTTCAATTCATGAATATTTTTTGACGTTCATGAATAATATTTCAAATCTTGTAATTTTTTTGAATTCAGAACATTTTTTAAATTCACAACCGTGGACATATTTGGAAATACAGGAACAGGTATTGAAATTCAAAACAACTTTCAAATTCGATTTTCTTTAAATTCAGAAATGTTTTTCCTAATTCATGAACAGTTTTGGTAATCTGGGAACAAATTTAAAATTCGTGATTTTTTTGAAATACAAAACATTTTCAAATCCTGAACAATTTTCTAAATTCACATGAATTTCTTATAAATCCTAGAACAACTTTTAGAAAACTGTGAGCAAATTTTTAAAACCTAGAACATTTTTTCAAATTGATGAACAATTTTTGAAACCCGAGAACATTTTTAAAATTTGGGATTTGTTTGTCTCACATTTTTTCAACTTAATAGAAATTATTTTAAATTATTATTTTTAAATCAAAACATTTTTAAAGAAGCAAAAAAAAACACAAAAACCAAAAACGAAAAAAAGGAAGCCCCGCCCTAGATATGGGCCAGCCTGACGCCTGAAGCCTGCACATTTCCTCTGTTTTCCTGTTGTGGGTCCCAGTTGTCATCTATCCAGATTCTAAAAAAAAAGTTGTCATCTATCCTCCACCGACCACCAGGCTTCCGAATACGGAGTACATAGTAGTGTCTGTAGAGAGAAAAAAAAGACATAAATGAGTCCATCCTACCTGATTCAGAAACAGTTTCACTTTTTTAAGATTGTAGATATTTATTTATATAAACGATGTATTTTATTGGCTCAAAATGAAGCATCTAGATGATACAAAACACAATGAGCACACATTCAAGATGTGCATAAGATAGAATGTACACAAGCAACAGAAACACACACATAAAATATGTCAATAAATAGCAAAGTCACATGAGACCAAAGGTATGCATAGGTGAGTAAAGAAAAACATAAGGGCATCTACACCGGACCCCTATTTCATCCCTAAACGCCCGAAACGTACGCCCGGTCAAAAAAGGCTGACTCAACCGGAACCCTCAATTTAATCCTAAACGTTTGGACCGGCCATCGTATCTGAAACCCATCTCAAATCTGGGGCCAATATGAGGTTGCCTGGTGGCGCCCAGACGCTCATGTCACCTTAGCTAGCTAGCGCACGGATCCACAAGTCATCGACCCTTTTTCTTTCCCCTCTCTCTCCTCACACCATGGCCGGAGCTTGCCCTGCCGAGCATCCACCGCACGAGCCCCTCCAGGCCCCTTACCCCCGTCGCCAAGATCGAGTGCACACGGTCGGAGCTTGCGCGCCGCCTGCACGATGCTCGCAGCTTTCGCTGTTTGATGCGGCCGTGGCGTTGTCGTGCTCCTCCCAACTCCTGCCTGACGGGTGCGCTAGCGTGCAACAACAACCTCGTGGGCGTGCTTGCTTGCATGTTGGCCGCCGGCTTGCATGCTGGCTGTAGCCGCAAGTGATGGCCGTCGTTGCTCCGGATCCGTCGACTAGGGTGTAGTCCCATGCGGGTTGGAGGAGGCAATGGTTTTGCATTGCCCTTCGTCGTTCTTGGGAGGACTGTGCCCAGCCGACGGTGGGATCTATCTGGCACACCCCTTAGCTTCCCCATCTCGTGAGGTGTGGGAGGGGGGAGGGGAGGGGTGAGAGCTACCGAGACCAGTGTGCCTGTCGTGGGAAGGAGAAGATGATGATGGTGGAGGCCTGCCTCGCTACCGACATGGCGGGCCGCGTTGCTACAGAGGAAGCTATCCGTGGCTGCATCGTCAAGAAGCGGCAACAGAGGAATGCACACGCCCTTGCTCGAGAGCATATTGGGCGATCCGTCCTGTGGCCAAAATGCCTCCTCCCCCAAAAGAGGAGAAGGAGGACAACGATGGGTCAATGATCTTATCCATACCTAGCTAGTATACATGTAGAAAATGCCAAATTTTTGTAGTCCGATGGTAATGTCTTGATGTAGTAGGTGGACGGTGTGTTTTTCATCGTTTACATAAATGTTGCATGTTTTTATATGAATTTGAGGCATCCAACTGTGCAAAGAAAAATTTAAGCTGTGTCCGATGGGCAGGGCAGACGCACGAGACGACCACACCAAAAGTCGTCTCGCCTTTCCTTTTGACGGCTCCTATCCCTAGACACCGGCCCACGATACCAATACTAGAGATTTGCCTTGGCTGTAGTTCAAAGAAGTTCTTCAGCTTTGGTAAGATGCGAACCTTCGGGATGAGTTTATAGGGTCCAAATTAACAAGTTCCAGCTCTACACCGTTTGAAGATGGAAAAAGTCCAAAACAAACCTTGAATTTATACACGAAAGCTAAATCAAACCCCGAATTCTCAATCGCTGAATTCAGCACACTGAACTCTATAATCCCGGTCTATTTTAAACCTTGAGACGACTCGGCCGGTATTTGTTGAATTGGGCCGGCCCAGTCGCGCACTAATCTAGGTTTTCTTAGTTTTTTTCTTTTATGTTTCCTTTTTCTTTTTTCTTTTTTAAACATGTTTTTCTTAGTAACCAATTGAAATGATCGATATGGTTGACTAGAGGGGGGGTGAATAGGCAACTAACAATTTTTAGCTTTTCTTTAACAATTTAAACTTTGCATCAAAGTAGGTTGTCTAGATATGCAACTAGGTGAGCAACCTATATGATGCAACAAAGCTAGGAACACAAGCAAGCGAGGGATATATCACAAATAAGCTTGCACAAGTAAAGGCACGAGGTAACCAAGAGTGGAGCCGGTGGAGACGAGGATGTGTTACTGAAGTTCCTTCCCTTTGAGGGGAAGTACGTCTCCGTTGGAGCGGTGTGGAGGCACAATGCTCCCCAAGAAGCCACTAGGGCCACCGTATTCTCCTCACGCCCTCACACAATGCGAGATGTTGTGGTTCCACTATTGGTGCCCTTGGAGGCGGTGACCAAACATTTACAAACAAGGTTGGGGCAATCTCTACAACTCAATTGGAGGCTCCCAACAACACCATGAAGCTTCACCACAATGGACTATGGCTCCGCGGTGACCTCAACCGTCTAGGGTGCTCAAACACCCAAGAGTAACAGGATCCGCAAGGGATTAGTGGGGGAATCAAATTTCTCTTGGTGGAAGTGTAGATCAGGGCCTTCTCAACCACACCCAAGCTAATCAACAAGTTTGATTAGCTAGGGAGTGAGATCGGGCGAAAATGGAGCTTGGAGCAACAATGGAGCTTAGGGTTGGAAGAGGTAGTCAACTAGAGGAAGAAGACACCCCTTTTATAGCTTAGGACAAAAATCCAACCATTATCCACCTACCAGCCCGCGACCAGCGGTACTACCGCCCCAGACCAGCGGTACTACCGCAAGGCCACGCGGTACTTCCGCTTGCTGATAAGCGGTACTACCGCAAGGGCACGCGGTACTACCATGTGGACCCGCGGTACTACCGCAGCAACAACAACAGCTAGGGTGGACCTGTAGCACAAGGGCTGAGGGCGGTACTGCCGCGGGCGCGGTACTACCGCTCCCCCTTGCGGTACTACCGCAAGGCAGGAAACCCCTAGCCTGGGAAGAGCGCGGATAAAGAAACATCCATGCCTACTTCCGCTGGTAAACGGAAGAAGCAAAAATCCGACACAGTACTACCGCAGAGGAGCGGTACTACCGCTAGGCAACTGAGCTAGGTCGCGCACGGTACTACCGCGCAAGGGATGCGGTACTACCGCAGTGGCGCGGATGTAAAAAATTACATCCGCCCCTACTACCGCGAAGGAGCGGTACTTGGCCTAGGGGCCACAGTACTGCGGCTCCAGAGGAGCGGTACTGCCGTGGGCACCTGCGGTACTACCGTGCCGAAGTGCGGTACTACCGCTCAATGAGGAGCAGTACTACCGCAAGTCCACCAACAGCGGCCAGGACAAGGAAAAGGGGATCAACGGAGGATGCTCCAAAGTGCAGGGGAAAGGAGGGGACAAGGAAGAAAACGTGTACGTGATGATTCCACCCAAACCTTTCCGACGCGGACCCCCTCTTGATAGTACGACTTTCCTACGACTCAAATCCACCAAAAAGAAACGTAGAAAAGACGCCGTCTTCAACAATCTTCGAGGGGCACCAAAACAGCTTGTGCCTAGCGATGAAACGTCTGGGAAACTCAAGGCACACGATTAGTCCGCAAAAGCATTGTCATCAATCACCAAAACATCTTAGGGATAAATATGCCCTTACAATCTCCCCCTTTTTGGTGGATTGATGATAATACGGGATTTGCACAGAGGAGATAAGGTAAAGCAAACGCAAACCCCTCTTCTTTAGAATATAGACGGGCTCCCCCTAGATGTGTGCTAACTAGATGGGTGCTTTGGACTGCATGGCACACATACTAAGATCAAAGCTCCCCCTATATTATAGAGACAAGACATATCTTGCAAAAGTAAGGCTAACACTAGACAAGATAGCAAATACGAGCATAACAAGTAGCACAATCATAAGCTCACTGGGATTGAATAGAATGCATATGTCTTACACCATATGAAGGATAAGTCTAAAAGGCGCAAACTAAACCAAAGCAAACGAGGTCCAAACGACAAAGCAAACACCAAAGACGACACGACTCACAAGCACGCAAATCCCTACACTCTCTCTCCCCCTTTGGCATCGAGACGCCAAAAAGGCAGAGAGGACACCTACACACAAGGGGTGGCTCAGGTAGAGAAGTCATCCCAATGCTCCTCGTGCTCCTCGTCAGACTTGGCGGCGGGGACGGTCTCCTCGATGTCCTCCTCAGAACTAGTCCACTTGAAACCTTGCTTCGCCATCCATGCAGCCTCTGGTGTGATGTCATCCTTAGAACCGCCAGAGACATCCTCTCCAAAGAGCCTCATGACCTTCTTGTCGTGGCGGCGACTCTCCTTGGATGCCATGTGAGTCCTGTACTGCCCCTTCGCGTGCATGCAGAAGAGAGTCTTCATCTTGTCCTTCAACTTCTTGGCCCACGATGGCTCAGAGGAAGGTTGGGAAGACTCAGCAGCACGGTCATCAGCAACATCCTCTGCACCAGCCTCCTCCTCACCAACAGCCCTCCTAGCAGCAGACGCCTCAGCACGGGTAGTAGTGTTGGCCCAGTTGGGATTGACGCGGAGACTGATGGACTCATGACGAATCCAGTCTGGAGCAAGGAATTCATCACCAGGGTACATCTTCTCCCAAGTCGTGGAGATCAACAGAAACAGGTATGGTCCATAGATAGGTACCTTGCGGGTGTACACCGCAAACCGAAGCTCACACCACATGATGTGTGAGACATCAAGTGGCTGAGTCTGAAACGTACGTGCCTCCGCGCACAGGAGCATCATGTCCACTAGATAGGAATGATGCTTGTCCTTGTCGCCAATGTGAGGGAACAGAGTGTTGCGGAAGATGCGATGCATGATATCCAAAAACGAGTTCAGCACCCAAGTCGACTTGCCACTGGGAAGCACCTTCTCAACATAGTACGACTGAAGCTTGTTCTTGTTAGAAGACTCAGAATTGGCGTGGGGGCGAACAACAACGGGTGTGTGAAGCCCGTCATCAGGAACATGGAGCAGACCCATGAACTCCTTCCAGGTAGCAGACAGCTGACGGCCATTGGTCATCTAGGTCATCCTCCGCTCATCCCCGGGGTGAAAGTAAACTGAGGCAAAGAACTGACAGATAAGCTCAGGATCATAGTCAAGGTGGAAAGAGATCACATGTTCAATACTGAACTGCTCCACCAAATCCAGAGCTTCTCCAAAGTAGTCACGAAACTTGTCCTTCCTCATGTGATTCATGTCTATCCACTTGACATCCACGTAGGTGTTTTGCTTGTTCTTGATTACATCCAGATAAATGAGAGCCTGCTGCTTGGTCCAAAACAACTCAGTGCCTCTGAGGATAGCACGATCATTCACATAAGGGTTGATCTTCCGGCGTTCGACGTACTCATTGAGTGGAATCTCATCCATGCCCTTAGTAGGTTCCTTTTGCTTGCTGGCAGTGGTCTTGACATTACGCTTGGGGGCATTGGAGCCCTCTGGAGCTTCATCTTGAGGATTGCGCAGTCGCTTGGGGCCAGTGTCACGACTGGGATTGGAACGGCGAGAGCCACCACCTAAGACACAAGAGAAAGCACACACAAAGAGCGAGAAGAATCAATGCAAAGACCACTGCAAAGCAAGGGAAACAAGTAGAAAGCATACGGGATAACTGCCATGAGGAAGATGGGACAACAATGGTAGTGCTGCCTGGTCTTGCGGTACTAAAATTTTAGTACCGCTCCTAGTCGCGGTAGTACCGTGGCTTGGAGCGGTAGTAAGACCTTAGTGCTACAGAATGTGCGGTAGTACCGCACCGAACGGGCGGTAGTATCGGACAAGCGGTAGTACCGCACCGCGTTAGATCTAAACCTACTTTTGACTCTGAGAATACGCGCGCAACCACGGCGGAACTACGGTTGATCAAATCTACCACGGGACAATATATCAAGTATAATTTCTACGCAACACTACTCTCCTACAACCTTATCTTGCAAAGACTTGGCCTAAAATCTCAAGAACACAAGCATCTCCCCAAAAACCTAGAAGCGAAAGAACAACCAAGAAAGAGAGGGATTCTGGGGAGAAACCTTGGTCCATGGCAAGTGGAAGTGGTGGGGAACGATCCCACTGGTCAGAATCCGAGGAGAGTGGCCGGAGAGGGAGATCCGGCGAGGACCTCCGGCGCCGTTCTTAAGCGAGAAAGAGAGAGGCGGTGGGGAGAGAGAGAAGTGAATGGGTATGGGGAGTTGGAACTCCCCTGCCCGAGTCATAACCCCCCACGCACTCGTCAGCGCAGTAGTACCGCGCTTCATCGCGGTAGTACCGCTCGGCGGAAGTACCGCACCTGAGCAGTAGTACCGCTCTCCTAGGCGGCAGTAAAAAAATACTGCCGCGCTAGGTGCGGTAGTACCATGCACTCCATGCGCGGTAGTACCGTGGCTCACCACGGTAGTACCGTGGGCTCAAAAAGACGCAGTTTCCAAACACAAGAAAAGAGAGGTCTTCGCAAGGAAACTTCAAACAAGTAGGACACCACAAAAAGCTCAAACACGAAGAGAAGAAGGGGCAAAACGACAACAAGAGACGACCACGAGACACCACCTTTCCAAAAAGAGAGGGCGGTGGCCGGAGCCACCTATGTTTGAGTCAATTGGTATGGCACCGCGAAGAATTATCCTTGGGCCCATGACCAAAACTCGTCTTTGAAGCACAAGTACCATCAAAAATGGCTAATGTGAAAGATTTGATCAATTTATGCATAATGGGGGGAGGGAGAGTTCATTGAGAGAACAACCCTCCCCCTATGTCCATGCCTACACCTAAACAAGACAACAAGTTGAGTGTGGTGGGGTGTGCAAGGGTTCAAGCAACATTGCTTGAATCAATGATATTTAACTCATGCCTTAACTCGCGAAATCTTGCTTCATCCAACGGCTTCGTGAAAATATCTGCAAGGTTATCATGAGTGTTGACGTAGTTGAGCTCGATCTCCCCTCGCCTAATGTGATCCCGGATGAAGTGATACCGAATCTCAATATGCTTCGTCTTGAAGTGTTGCACCGAGTTGAGAGAAATCTTGATGGCACTTTCATTGTCACACCAAAGAGGCACTTTGTCACAAATGACACCGTAATCCTTTAAAGTTTGCCTCATCCATAAGAGTTGTGCACAACAACTACCAGCCGCTACATACTCCGCTTCGGTGAACGAGAGAGATACACAACTTTGCTTTTTGGAAGACCAACTCACCAAAGAGCAACCAAGGAATTGGCACCCTCAGGAAGTGGACTTCCTATCCACTTTGTCTCCCGCCCAATCGGAATCCGAATACCCTACAAGCTTGAAGTTTGCTCCTCTTGGGTACCATAAGCCAAAGTTTGGGGTATGAGCCAAATATCGAAAGATTCGCTTGACCGCCACATAGTGACTTTCCTTAGGTGCAGCTTGAAACCGTGCACAAATTCGCACACTCAACATGATATCCGGTCTAGATGCACAAAGGTAAAGCAAGGATCCAATCATGGAGCGATATACCTTTTGATCCACCGCTTTACCATTGGGATATATGTCAAGTTGGCACTTGGTGGGCATTGGAGTTGAAGCCGGCTTGACATCACTTAGCTTGAATCTCTTGAACATGTCTTGAGTGTGTTTGGCTTGGTTGATGAAGGTTCCTTCTCTTCTTTGCTTCACTTCAAACCCTAGAAAGAACTTCAACTCTCCCATGGAAGACATCTTGAACTTAGAGGTCATGAGAGCGGCGAATTCCTCATTGAAAGCTTGTTAGGGGAACCAAAGATAATGTCATCAACATATAGTTGGCATACAAACAACTCCCCTTTGACCTTCTTAGTAAAAAGAGTGGGGTCGATTAGCCCAACTTCAAACCCACGATCTTGTAAAAATTCGGTAAGGTGGTCATACCATGCACGTGGGGCTTTTTTAAGCCCATAGAGTGCCTTATTGAGTTGATACACATGATCGTGAAAGTAGGGATCCTCGAACCCGGGGGGTTGCTTGACATAGACCAACTCATTAATAGGACCATTAAGAAAAGCACTCTTCACATCCATTTGTTGCAACTTAAAGTTATGATGAGAAGCATAAGCAATCAACAAACGAATGGATTCAAGGCGAGCAACGGGAGCAAAGGTTTCACCGTAGTCGATACCCTCGACTTGGGAGTAGCCTTGTCCCACAAATCTTGCCTTGTTGCGAATGATGGTCCCATGAGCATCTTGCTTGTTCTTGAATATCCACTTGGTTCCAATGATATTGTGGTTCCCTGTTGGCCTTGGCACCAATCTCCACACCTTGTTGTACTCGAAGTTGTTGAGTTCTTCATGCATGGCATTAAGCCAATCCGGATCTTCGAGTGCTTCATATACCTTTTGGGGTTCAACACAAGAGACAAACGCGTGATGTTCACAATAGTTTGCCAATTGTCTACGAGAGCTTACCCCCTTTTGAATGCTTCCAAGTACATTCTTCATGAGATGACCCTTGGTGGAGAGCTTGGAAGCAATCTTGGCGGCACGACGCTCCAATTACTCCCCGGTGGTGAGTTGAGGAGCGGTCACTTGATCATCTTGAGCGACGTCTTGAGCTTGTTCTTGATCTTGAACTTGCTCGGAGGAGAGAACTTGACCTTGGGCATCACTTGGTGTGTCAACACCGTCTTGAACATGATCTTGCCCTTGGTCTTGTTCACGAGGATGAGGGCCTTCACTTTGTTCTTCGGAAGTGTGTGGGACTTGGGTTGGTGATGGCTCCACTTGAGTGGAGCATTGTCCTTCTCCTTCGGCCACAAGGGGCTCCTCAATGGGTAGGATAAAACCAACACCCATTCTTCTTATGGCTTGAGGAGGAATTTCATCACCTACATCACAAGTGCCACTTTGCTCCACTTGGGAGCCGTTATTCTCATCAAACTGCACGTTGCACGTCTCCTCAATAAGCCCCGTGGATTTATTAAGGACACGGTAAGCATGAGAGTTTGTAGCATAACCAAAAAATATGCCCTCATAAGCTCTAGCCTCAAATTTAACAACCGAACACCTTTCTTGAGAATGAAACACTTACACCCGAACACCCGAAAGTACTTAAGGTTGGGCTTGTTACCGGTGAGTATCTCATATGGAGTCTTGTTCAAGCCCTTGCGGAGGTAGAGCCGATTGGATGCATGACACGCGGTGTTGTTGGCTTCGGCCCAAAAGTTGTATGGAGACTTGAACTCTGCCATCATGGTTCTTGCCGCATCCATCAACGTCCGGTTCTTCCTCTCCGCAACACCGTTTTGTTGAGGGGTGTAAGGTGCGTAATATTGATGCTTGATCCCCTCATCACTAAGAAACTCATCCAAGGTGTAGTTCTTGAACCCGGTGCCGTTGTCACTTCTTATTGTCAAGATCTTTGCATTGTGTTGACATTGTGCTTCATTTGCAAAGTCAATGACGGTTTGTTGGGTCTCGCTCTTCCTTTTGAAGAAATACACCCAAGTATATCTTGAGTAGTCATCCACAATCACCAAGCAATAATTCCTACCCCCAAGACTATCAAAGGATGGAGGCCCAAAGAGATCCAAGTGAAGGAGCTCCAAAGGCCTCTTTGAGTAAATGATAGTCATGGGAGGGTGAGCCTTCTCATGAAGCTTTCCTTCGATACAGGCACTGCAGGCACGATCTTTAGCAAAACTAACATTCGTTAGTCCACGGACATGGTCCCCCTTGAGAAGACTTTGCAAAGATCTCATATTGACATGGGCTAAACGGCGATGCCAAAGCCATCCCACGTCAACTTTAGCCATTAGGCACGTCGCGGTCTTAGTGAGTTGCTCCGAAAAATTAATCACATATAGACCGTTCTCGATGTGCCCAACAAAGGCTACTTTAAGAGTCTTGCTCCACAAGAGGGCCACGGTATCAATATCAAAGAAAGTGGCAAAGCCCATGATTGCAAGTTGACGAACGGAAAGTAAATTGTATGCAAGGGACTCAACAAGCATGACCTTCTCGATTGTGAGATCATGAGAGATGACAACCTTGCCAAGTCCCAATACCTTAGAATATGAGGCATCGCCCCACTCGACATTGGTGGGCATAGATGGAATCTTGTGCACGTCCACCACCAAGTCCTTGCTTCCGGTCATATGATTTTTAGCTCCACCATCGATCAACCATGATCCCCCACCGGAAGCAAACACCTACAAGAGATCAATGCTTGGTTTTAGGTACCCATTTTGTAATGGGTCCTTTGATGTTAGTAACAAGGGTCTTGGGAACCCAAATAGACCATTCAATGTACTCATGAGGAGAACCACCAAATTTGGCATAGACATGCCCATCACTAGCACGACATAACATGTAAGAAGGATTAAAGTTGCCGACTTTGTTGGGAGGGGTGACATTTCCCTTTTTGACACCGTCACCCTTCGCATTGTTCTTCTTCTCCTTGGAGGCACTCTCTCCCTCCTTCACAAACGTTTGCTTGAGAGGAGGAGGTCGTTTGGTCTTGTTATCCTTCTTCTTGTTCTTGGGGTTGGGTGCGAACCCAATCCCCTCCTTGGCCACAACTCCCTTTTGATTTCTCAAAAGGTTGTTTAGGTTCTTCTCACCTTGTATGCATGACACAAGGCCTTTCTCAAGTTGCTCCTTCAACTGAACATTCTCCTCAATAATATGCACATGCTCACAACAAGGGTTAGTAGCATTTGCATTATCCATTAACACCATACGAGGAAAAGTGGCTTTCTCCTTGGTTAGCTTCACTTGGAGTTGATCATGAGACTCCTTGAGGGTAGCATGAACACCCTTCAAGACTTTGTGAGCCTTATCGAGAATGTCAAACTCCTCTTTGAGTCTAGCAAGATCAACCCCAAGCTTTGCCTTCTCGGAGTTTAGCACACGAGAAACAACAAGCGCATGATCACGATCTTTCTTTAATTTAGCATGATCATCGTTGTGAGACTCCTCAAGAGCCAAACGAAGACCACACTCTTCCTCAAGAGAATTGGAAAGATCCGAAATCTCATCGGCATAGTCACGACTATGCCCCTCCATCTTAGAGATGGTATCTTCGTGAGCCTCGATCATGTCATTGGCTTCACCAAGTTGTTCCAAGAGAGCAACAAAGTGATTCTTGGATTTACCCTTGAGTCTACCCATAAAGGCCTCAAAATCATTCACCCCCACATTATTTCCCTCATGTTCATCAATGCTATCCGTCGAAGAGGGATGATTAATGATGGTAGTTTTGATGTTGGGGGTTACCTTGTTGGTGGATTTAGCCATGAGGCACTTGACGGTGATGCTCTCATTTGGTGAGTCGAAGAGAGACACCCGTGGATTTGTCACAATGACAACGGAGACCATGGCAACCAACTCACCATCTTCATCATCGTCATCATCCTCATTGTACTCTTCTTGTACCACCAATGCCTTGAGAGGAGTCTTCTTGGTGAAATTGCTCTTGTTGGGGAATGACTTGGCCTTGTCCTTTCGGATAAGCTTGCCACCATTGTCTTCCCTCTTCTCATAAGGGCACTCCGCAACAAAGTGACTTACATTGCCACAATTGAAACAAGTCCTCACTCGTTGCTTGCCCTTTCACTACAAAAAAAGACACATCCGTGACATTTTGGGCTGAACCAATTTTTTTTCTGTCATACATATGACACTTCTATGACGATAATTGTGACAAAACCCGGTATCATCATAGATGTGGTGGGCTCCTACTTCTATGACAAAAATCATGACAGAAAATGGGCTTTTCGCCCTGGGCAGGCCAGAGATGCAGCTGCATGACATTCTTTGGGCCGTCCATGACGGAAAAAACCGTGGTAGAAGCAAGGGGGAGGAAAATTTCGGGGAGTTCCCGGTTACGGTGGGAGGTCGGAGGCCGAGCGATGCGCGTTTCTCTCATACACGTACACGTGTGTGTGCGAGGTGTTGGCTCTAACTGAACCCGAGCGAGGCGTTGGGCTCTAACTGAACCCGAGCGATTGCACTGCAGGCTACGTGTTACTGAACCCGAGCGATCGATCGATGGCTGTTAACTGAACCCGATCGAGCGATTCCTTCGCTACTGCTGCTAACTGAAGTCGATCGATGGGATGAACAGTGAGCGTTGCTGGGGGGTGGATGAACAGTGAGCGGTGGCATTGCCTCTGGATGAACAGGACCCTGTGGTGTGGTGGAGGGCTGGATGAATAGTAGACGATGGAGGGGTACCCGTGGAGGGGTGGATGAACAGGACCCCGTGGTGTGGAGGGCTGGATGAACAGTAGACGGTGGATGGGTGGTTGAACAGGACCCCATGGTGTGGAGGGCTGGATGAACAGTAGACGGTGGAGAGGTGCCCGTGGAGGGGTGGTTGAACAGGACCCCGTGGTGTGGAGGGCTGGATGAACAGTGGACGATGGAGGGGTGGTTGAACAGTAGCCGATGGAGTAGCGCGCGGTGGAGGCTGAATGAACAGGAGCCCGTGGAGGCTGGATGAACAGGAGGCCGTGGAGGCTGGAGGAGGTTGACGGTGGAGATGAACAGTATCCCGTGGAGTCCCGTTTTGCGGTACGCCACACCCCTCCCGATGAACAGGACCCCCGTTTCGACCGTAGCACTCCAACACAAGTCCGTTTCCTCCGTTTTGCGGTACGCCAAACCCCTCCCGATCAACAGGACCCCCGTTTCGACCGTAGGAGGTCTGTTTCCTCCGTTTTGCGGTATGCCACACCCCTCCTGATGAATAGGATCCCGTTTCGAACGTGGCCGGTCGAACACAAGGTCGTTTTCTCCGTTCTGCGGTACGCCAGGCCTCGTTTCCATCGCCTGTTCCGTCCAAGCCCTCCCGATGAACACGACGCATTCCGTTGCCTCCCCATGAACACGACGCATTCCGTTGCCTCCCCATGAACACGACGACGACGCGGTTTCTCCGTTCCGACCCAGCCATGTACACGAGCCCTTGCCGTACATATGCGTGAGTAGGCGTTCGAGACCCCGCCTGTATGTACACATACGTGGCCGTATTTTCTTTCTTGCACCCTGACCGCTGTACGTACGTGTACATGCTACGTGCGCGCCTCTACTACGACATGTGCGCGCCTCTACATCGACCAGTATATATGTACGTACACGTTCGCGACCAGAATGACAACGCTACGTACGCTTCGACCAGGTGGGTCCCGACTGTCAAGCACTTCCTTGCATGCGAAGATGTAGCTGGTGGGTCCCAGCAGTCAGGGGGGTGAATTGTTTTGTTTTTTTTTTTGCCCGGACGTACTTCCTTGCGTGCGAATGTGTAGCTGGTGGGTCCCAGCAGTCAGGGGGAAACGTTTTTTTTTGCAAAATACGGTGGACCGTCCGGTGGGTCCCTGCTGTCAGGTGGAGGAATAATTATTTTGCACGTAATAAGGAGGCACTTCCTTGCTGCGGCCGTGGACCCAGCTGTCAGGCTCTCCACGTACAGTCTATGTACGATGGAAGTCGTTCCTTGACCACGTTGATCACGCCGCGCCGAGAGCACCAGGGCGGTGGACGACGGCGAGGCCTAGGAAGGGGACGACGGGGAGCCGGGGAAGACGCGACTGTGGAAGCCCGCGCGGAGAGGAGTACGAGGGTTCACTGGTTTGGCTGCGGTGTGAGGCTGCCGTCGCCGCAGGGCCTGGCCAGCGGTGGGAATAGTAGGGGGCGGTGAGGCCTCCGCGGCAGCACAGCCGGCCACGGGAGGCAAGAGCATGCGGCACGACCGGCGCTGCTTTGGGTGGCTGGAGCAAGAAGATCAGAGGTTGAAGAAGCACTACGGCCGTTGGATGGACATCGTACGGTCACTAGAGCTAGAATCGTTCATATTGACTAAAGTTGACAAAGGTCCCCGTCCCAGTCAACTTAGTAGGCATACAAGTCAGCCTCCCACCATGGTGGGTCCCAGCTAGCAGGGGGAGTATTCATTTTTTGTGCGTAATAAGGAGGCACTTCCGGTGGGTCCGAGCTGACAGCAGGGGGAACGTTTTTTTTGCAAAATACGCTGGCCCGTCCGGTTGGTCCGAGCAGTCAGGGGGGAAACGTTTTTTCGTGAAATAAGGTGGCCCGTCCGGTGGGTCCCTGCTGTAAGGTGGAGGAATAATTATTTTGCGTGTAATAAGGAGGCACTTCCTTTCGGCCGCTTGGACCCAGCTGTCAGCCTCTCCACGTACATCACTCTTTCGATGGAAGTCGGTCATTAACCACGTCGCATCAAGAGCACCAGGGCGGTGGTCTGGACGACGGCGAGGCCTAGGAAGGGGATGACGCGGAGCCGGGGAAGACGCAACAGTAGAAGCCCGCACGGAGAGGAGTACGAGGGTTCACTGGTTCGGCTGCGGTGTGAGGCTGCCGTCGCTGCAGAATAACAAGGCGTGTGGGTGAGTGGAGGGATGGCCTGGCCAGCGGTGGGAGTAGTATGGGGCGGTGAGGCCTCCACGACAGCACAGCCGGCCACGGGAGGCAGGAGCAGGCGGCACGACCGGCGCTGCTTTGGGTGGCTGGACCAAGAAGATCGGAGGTTGAAGAAGCACTACGGCCGTTGGATGGACATCATACGGTCACTGAAGCTAGAAACGTTTATTATTGACTAAGTTGACAAAACCCTTGGTATGCTCCAACTTAGCAGGCCCACAGGTCAGCCTCTGAAACGGTGCGCCCCAGATGTCAGGGGGAGGAATCATTTTTTGGGCGGCCGAAGCTAAGAATATCCGAGATTGAAGAAGAAGCACGACATCCGTTGGATAGACATCCAACGGCCACTGCTGATAGAAGTGTGTGTTCACTATAATAAGTTGGCAAAGTCTTGCATACGCGTCAACTTATTTTTTTTAGGGGACGCGTCACTTAGTAGGCCCACAAGTGTGTGGCAGAGAACTTATAGCCCATTTGCGTTTTGTAAGAATGTACAACCCATTTTGGAATTCTAATGGAATTTAAAACAGCCCATTTACAGTTTGTTAAAAATACAACCCATTTTCTAGCTAAGACAATAATTAATAATTTCAACGAACCGTTGAAGACAGAATTCAATAAAATTTCCCACATTTTGATGGGCTCCGAAATATTTTCATCCCGAAATTTCTATTCAGATTAAATATAAATTTGTATTACATAAAAATCCAACGAAACATTGCGCGCGCAACAATGAAAATTTAAGATTTTCAAAATCCATAAATAATATTTTATAAACTAATTTCGTGTTTGGTTCATTTTTTATAGTTACTGCCCACTTTTTATAATTACATCCCATTTATTATTTTTTAAAGCCCATTTTCCTGTTAAGCCTAATGCATCTCTTCTCGGAAAGATTTGCAGCCCAGCGGGGCAGAGAATAACAAGTTGACCTTGCCTGGGTATTCCTCAAAAAGACGTATAGCTGGGCTAGCCATTTTCATCTTGAAAAAATTAGTATCTGGGCTGGATATCTGGCCTGGGCTAGACGGGCCACAACCCACCCAGTTAATACCCTGCTCTCCTCTGAACAACAACGAAATCATCGCCAAGAAAAACTCTGCAGTGCTCATGTCTCAAAAACACAAATACTGCTCGAGGTGCTTGGTCCCAGCTGTCGGCCACACCTTGTGCAATTCTCTCGTTTATATTGACTATATAGGTTGACAATGGTGTGGGACCGTGATGTCAGGAAACCAGGAGAAAGCAAAAAAAAATATAGTTGTACATAATAAGGAGGCACTTGCGTACGTACGGTTATGGCCCTAGTGGGTCCCTAGTGTCATCCAGTCAAAATAAAGTCATCTCCTGAATACTCATGTTCATTGACGATGTTAACAATGCTCGGCGCCACAGCGAGCGCAACAACTCGAAGGACAGCGAAGAGGGCCTCGCGGGCCCTACAGATGGTCTGATACAGTGCCCGCTACTCATTCAAGAAGCCAGGATCATCGGACACCTATGATCACCTTCGAGAAACTGAGACGGCATGAAACGGTAAGGCCGTGCTTGGGAGCTCTGGTATATTTCAAACCTGTATTAACATACAAGTGTAATTTAATCGTCGTCGAAAACAACGTGTAAAATACAGGCGTAATGAAACCGAGGGCCCGAGGTCTGTAAGTAAAATCGGCGGGTTACGCGTGTAATTTGAGAGACCAGTGTATATTTTACGAGCACTGCTATATGGATGACATTACCAGACGATACATGCACGACATGCGTATCATGCCATCCATGGGCAAGGCTGAAACAGCAGCTAACGGCTGGATTAGCAATTGTCCGAGTGTCGTTCGGTGTTTTTACCGTGTGTCAAGTACTTCCGATATTTTACTAGTCGAAATCGACCAACCAAGCGCCTTCGCCCGAGACCATCTGCTTTAATTTACAAGCGTCAGTTTTACAAGCGCTTTTGGTTGGAAAACGACGACCCAATCACGGCCTAATATCATGAGTTGGTCGGAAGATCATATGGTTTCACGTCTAACCTACCCGACTTGTCATATAGGCTATGAATGAAACATCAGACGATGAACTTCTTAAGCACGGAAACAACAGAAGAGGATGATCTTCTTAACAAGCAAATCATTGGCGTTAGATCGACATGCAAAACAATACGAAGCATTATTCTTAGGAGGTACGGTGAACAGCTCGTGATGCCGCATGGCACAACATTCCAAGCTCAACTTTGCAATCAAACACAAGGCCTGGCATTACATAGATAATATTCAGAACAAACTCTTAACACAGGAATATCTCAGCAGAGTAACTATTTACTTCTAAACTGAACACAGGAATAGGAAAAAACACTCGACGCTGCTCACAGCAAGGGCGTCCCACTCAAAAATATCAAATGCATGTCTTCTGGCTAACATCAATGAGCAAATTTTGACAAGGTTTTCCAATTCCAATATATTAAACTAACGTCTTCTTGCTAACATCAATGATTAAACTTTGACAAGCTTTTCCCATTCAAAATATGTAATGCCTATGATCGTGGAGTCCCGTCGTAGCTTTTATACTTGTTTGGGCACTTTTTGCCCAGGGCACTCCACGTATTGTTAAATTGCCAATCGTCTCTGCAGACTAGTCATGTCACCGGTGTCTAATAATACTCTGTAAAGCTTCTCGGTCATTCCTTCTGTAATGTAGCGCAAACAGTTACTTCTTCTTTCTGCAAAGTGGAACGACCAACTAGACCCAGTAATGCAGCAGTTTCCTTACACATTGGCTCCTTTTGTGCAGTTCAACTAAAACCGAAGTCGGAATAAAACCGAGCCTTAATTTTGATATCCTTGTAAGCAACAATAGGTATAAGGGAAACAATTACTAAGAAATAACGGTTGATGACTTGTACTCCCAGAAGAAAAGCATCTACTGATCTACTTTATCTTAATGGGAAACAAAGAAGGAGAGTAGCAATTCTCCATCAGTGTGATTCATTCATATTGACTGAGACATTATCTTAACAATGCCTTGTTTCAACATGTATAAAGAACGACAAAGCTTATAAAGGGGGTGATGCTGAATTTGTTGTAACAAAGCAACAAACATCATGTCTGGTTGGTCCCATTTTGTTCACTACTTAATGGGAAAATACAGCAATACAATAGCTTCAATTCATCATTTATTTAAAATAGTACCAATACAAGTAGCACAGCATCTCAAAACACACTGCACGATCATGTGGATGAAGGCAAGTACCAACCTGTCATGATGCACACAAGATCACGTACTAATCTGCCAACACGAATAGGAAATCCAATCTCGTTTTGTGCAGTTGCACTGAAATCAAGCAAAGTGTTTCGCATAGCGAAGCAAAATGTCACAATAGCAACAAGTTGAATAGATATCCCTGTATAAACAGAGGCAAAAAAGGAATCAATTACTGGCTAATAAAGGAGGATGGAACATGCGGCCACAAAAATGGTAATCCCGCCAATCCCTAACAAGTGTTGCAGTTTTGAAATAAGATTCAGTGGTTAATTTTGAGAGTGGCATCAATTACTGGCTTATAAAGGGGGTGATGCTGAATTTGTTGTAACAAAGCAACAAGCATCATGTCTAGATTGGTCCCATTTTTGTTCACTACTTAATGGGAAAAGACAACAATACAATAGCTTCAATTCATCATTATTTAAAACAGTACCAATACAAGTAGCACAACATCTCAAAGCACACTGCACAATCATGTGGATGAAGGCCTGTACTGACCTTTCATGAGACGACCAACATAAAATACGAATCTACCAACACGAATAGGAAATCCAATCAAGTTTTGTGCAGTTGCACTGTGTCACATCCTAGTTAGCCATGCATTAGAGTGTTGCATCATGTTTACTCTTTCATCAGAAACCTGAAATGGGGATGACAGAACCCCCAGTCCCCTCTGAAACCAATTAGGGTTTACTAAAAACTTTTTCAATGAACCTGAAATGCCCTTCTAAAATGCCCATCATTTTTGTCTTGGTTCAGAACCTCTGCCAAAAGTGGTGCACATTTTCCTAGGCCATCTTAGGGTTTTTGAATTAAATCATAAATATTTGAATTTGGGCATTTAAAATTATATAAAATATTTAAATGCTCAAATAACTCCAAACTAAAATGTTTCATGTTGGAAATAATCCAACTATGGACCAGGAGTAGTTTGGTGATTTTAGGAATAGCCTAAGTATTTTATTTAATTCAATAAAGTTGCAGAAGTATTAAACAGAACAGAAAACAGAAAAAAAATGGAAAAGCTTACCTGGCGCCCAGCACCCGGCCCACCTGCCGGCCCAGCCCAGCACCGCGCCAGCGAGCTGCTTGCCGGCCAGGCAGGCAGGCAGGTGCTCGACGGCGAGCACCGCATGGGTGCCACGCACCTGCTCGCCGCCTCGCCGCCTCCCTCGCCCGGTTAACACCGTGAATCGGCTTCCCTCTCTCCCCCGAACCTCCCAGACACCCCCTCTCCTCTCCAGCTCCTCTCCCTCGCTCTCCCACGCCATGGCCGACGCCATCGCCGCCACCCCCTCGTCATAGCCACGCCCTCCGTCAACCCCACGCCGTGCCACCGTGTCCAGGAGCTCCGCCGCCGTCCACTTCATCGAGCTAGCCGAGCCCCGTGTGCTCGTGCGTCCCGAGACCACCGCACCGACCTCGCCCGAGCTCGCCGTCGCCGGAGATCCCCTTCAACGCCGTCGCCGCCTCAGCTCGTCCCCGACCCCGCCGGTGGCCTCTACGGGAGCGCTATGAGCCTAGCTACCCCTCCGACCCTCTCTCCCTCTTTCCCGAGCCTGGTAGCCACCGCACGAAGATCACACGCACGCACCACCGCGGATCTCGTCGCCGACGTGCTCCTGGCCATCCTCCGGCCAACCCGCGGTGTCCAACGCACTCACCACGCTGCGTTAGGCCCAACCGTGCACGTCCCGCACCTCCACGCACACCCTAGCGTCAAGTTCGTCCTCGGCCGAACCCCGGTGGCCGCCAAAGTCGTCACCGGTGCCAACTCCGGCCACCCCGACCCCAACGGACTCCACCAAGAGCTGCGGCTCGACCTCAGCTCCTCTCCGGTGCCCTCCGCGGCTCGTTTGGTTGCCGGAACGGCAAAAATCACTTCCGCCGCCGCGTCGGGCTCGCCGGCGGCTAAACGCCGGTGCAGCCGACCCGGGTTTGACCACGGGTGGGCCCTGGTTGACTCCCCTGAGTCAGTGACAGGTGGGGCCCAGCCCTGTTAATTAAACAGGTTTACTTTTAATTAAACTCTAATTAATTTAATCACCCTGACATGCGGGACCCACTGTCAGGTTTGACCCGGACGTGTTCCGTTGACCTGCTGGCGTCACACTGACGTCAGGCTGACGCAATAATTGATTTTCTGGAATTAATCTAATATAGGAAATTCCAGAATATATTTTAAACTTCAAAAATTCATAACTTTTATTCTGTAACTCCAAATCAGACAAATTATATATGAAAAATGATCAGAAAAATCCAATCTATCCATCTGTACTATTTTCATGCATGACTAAGCAAGTTAACTTGATGTTTAATGCAGAACAAGGAAAAGCACTTTAAGAGGCCATGTTTGAGTTTGAAATTTGAATCTTTGATTCAAATTGGTTCAAACCCTTCTGGTCTTAGTTGCATTAGCCCAACACACTCATATTGCTATGTTTCATGCATGCATCATATTGTTGCACATTGTTTGGTGATGGTTGTATATCGGTGTTCTTTGCGGCAGGATCTGCCCCCGAGGAGTACCGTGATTACCCTAACGAAGAACCGTATCAGTGCATCGAACCATCAGGCAAGCAACCAACCATTTGATCATATCGATACAATCCCATGTTCTCGCTCCTGCTCTCTTTTACTGCATTAAGACAACACGTTTCAAACTGCTGTGTGTTACGGTAGTTGAACCCATTTCCTCTGCATGACCTGTCATTGCCACAGTAACTAGATGAAACCCACTAGCATGTGTAGGAGTTGATTGAGCCATATGTATGTGTTGTTCCTACCTTGCTATGCCTGCTATGCTTAGAGTCGTGTCAGGTCTGGTTCATCTGGGTGATGGGCTAGAGTGAAATGTGTATGTCGGTAATGGGAGTGGTGTGGTGAACACGATTTGGTAAAGGTATCGATGAGAGGCCATGTAGGAGTACATGGTGGGTTGTTTCATTGAAGCCGACATTAAGCACTGAGATCTGTATGTGTGATTTAAGATTCAGCTACTACCATGCATTGGGCCCGAAACCAATGGACCCTCTCGACTTCTTATTCACCCTAGTTCTCTGTCCAGGAGTTGCAAGTAGTTTCTGGTGTTTGTAGTATACTGGAGGCCGTGGACAGCGCTGACCGTAGGGGTGGGCTGTGATGCGGTAGGTACGTGGCACGGTGTACCGAATACCCGTTAGGTATCTCGGAAACCCTGTTCACATCGTTTGGGGCTGTGAGTGATACCTCGGCCGGATCTCCTCATGGATGGAACCCGAATAGGCGATAAACCTGGACTAGAGACTTAGGTGATTAGGTAGGTCGTGGCCGACACCCACGTTGGGCTTCCGCTTGAAGGTTGCCGAGTACATGTCATGTAAACGACGATAAGTGGTGAGAGCGTGTATGAAGAAGTACACCCCTGCAGGGTTATCATGATCTATTCGAATAGCCGCGTCCGCGGTAAAGGACTACTTGGTTGCCTATACAGTTCATAGACAAGTAAATGGAAACTACTAAAAGTCTCAAGATAAGTGTGAGTGCCGAGGATGGCTCTTCCGTAGGAAGACGGAGGTGGATTCTCGGTAGTGTATTGAAGTGGTGATTAGTGGACTCGTGTGCGCAAAACCATTTCAATTTGGAGTATCGTAGGTTAGCCTAGCCAAGAGTCAAAGCTGGCTTGCTGCAATAACTCCACCAACCCTTCTTGATAATTATGCATGTATGTAGGATCTGATGTAAGTCTTGCTGAGTACCTTTGTACTCATGATGCTATAATTTATATTTTTACAGAAGACGCTGCAACCCCTTCTGATGGGTTCTACGTAGACGTTGACATCAATGAGTAGGCTAAGACCCAGGTGGTGATCCTGAGCTTGTGAAGGACCACGTAGTATAGCTAGGCTTTCCAAGCCTCTTTTATTTTACTAGTTGTCTGTACTCAGACAAGTTACTTCCGCTGCTGGTTTGTATGACTGTATGACTTGAATGCTGGGTCGTGTGACCAGTACCTTTGTGTATGTTATGTATGGCTCTCTGAGCCTTAAATAAAGTACTTGTGTCGTAGAGTCATGTTGTGATGCTTCGTTGTATTTGCACATATCGAGCATATTGTGTGTATGATTGTAATGCTTGGTATGTGTGGGATCTGACTATCTAGTTGTTTATCTTTAGTAGCCTCTCTTACCGGGAAATGTCTCCTAATGTTACCGCTGAGCCATGGTAGCTTGCTACTGCTCTGGAACACTTAGGCTGGCCGGCATGTGTCCTTGCTCGTTCCGGTGTCTGTCCCTTCGGGGAAATGTCACGCATTGAGTACCGGAGTCCTGTTAGCCCGCTACAGCCCGGTTTACCGAAGTCCTGCTAGCCCAGTGCTACAGCCCGGACCCACTTGCTGTTGACCGACACGTTCGAGGCTGGGTCATGAATGCCTGTCCCTGTAAGTCTGTGCCACTTTGGGTTTATGACTAGTCATGTCAGCCCGGGCTCCTTATCATATGGATGCTAGCGACACTATCATATACGTGAGCCCAAAGGCGCAAACGGTCCCGGGCAAAGGTAAGGCGACACCCGTGGGGATACCGTGCGTGAGGCCGCAAAGTGATATGAGGTGCTACAGGCTAGATCGATGTGACATCGAGTCGGGGTCCTGACAGCGTTGGCATCAGAGCCGGACTGCCTGTAGGTTCTCCAAGCCAAACTGGTCGATGTTGAGTCTAGAAATTCTTTAGTTATATGTAGGGGAATTGTTTGTGGGTTGGAACGTAAGGCTCTTTTTACTCCTCTATCTTATGACATTCTGATCTGAGTCAGTCTATTCTTCCACCGGGGGTTAAGGAATTAGGATCTATTCTCTCTATCAGGATCACGTGTTTCTAATCAGTAGTACCTTATAAGTTTGATGGATACAAGCCTAGTTCAGTTCTACTACCACATTATGTTGCTAGGATAGACTTAGAACTTGATATGATGATGTTGAGTGTGTATGTAATCCTTTGTCAAATGTCTCAAAATCCTTCTTGAGCATTTACAGCTGTTATGCTGCCGAAATTTTGCTAGAAATTCTAATGCTTTTGCATTACGATTGTGTTTTCAGATGGCCACTCGCGACCTCAATCAAGTGGTTCGCCTGACTCGATGCCTAGATGTACCCGGTCATACTGCCATGTTGGTCAGGGTAATGACTGAGGCTGGATACCGTTGGTATCCTGAGTACACGATCGAAGAGCAATTCCGAGACTTTAATCAAAGCCAGTATCTCTGCACTGTCAGGATATTTCCATCTTATCCTGGGTCCACCGAGCCCCTTCACTGCTCCTATGGACTCAGGGTTACTATTGAGATGGCTGTGCAGGACGCCGCCTACTCTATGATGACCATCATGCGAGTCAGGTCTGGTCTATTTCGGGACTCTGATTTCCGGTATATGCCAGGATCACTTCCGGGAGCACAAGGGTATCTTCAGGCTATCTATGCTGACCCCACTCAGGAGGATTCACGGACTCGCACCACTGCTGAGATGCTCGAGGATAAGGACCGTGAAAATCGGGCCTTGAGGTTAGAGCTCTTCAATACCCGTGCTGACCACTGGGCCACATTGACTCGGTTTGCACCGGCAGTGCAAGCTGGATATTCGGATATGCGCGATCTCTATCCTGTGAGATCTGCTCTGCCAGAGGTGATGTAGGAGGCATCACCCCACCTCGCGGTCCCTGCAGGCCACCGTCTGTTGGTCCAAGACCTCATCCTAGCCCCTATGGTCCACAAGCTCCGCGAGATCGTCTGTTTTCGGATGATCATGTTGAGCTTCCAGGCTATGGAGGTGACTTCTACGAGGACTACTACGGATCGGTCTGAGTTAGTGGTAGTATCACTAGTTCGCACTAGCTGTGTCGTCTATCGTTCCGCGTGACTCGTGGGATATGACCTAGTTTGTACTCTTTCCGGAGGTGTAGAAAAATAATGTATAGGAGCTTGGGATGCCTCCGATGAGATGTAATCCTCTTTTCACCGTAATAGTACTTTGTTTGGTCTTGTACTAAACCATGTATGGTGTGTATGACGATGGAATAAAGAAGCAGTTTCTGCATCTACCATGTCATACGGATGATCATCTTGCATTTCGAGTTATTCCTTACATTTTGTATCCTATGTCGGAATTTTATCGTTCTGACTAAATCATTGTCTTGTTTACCTAGGATGGTCAACACGCGCACTAACCCTGCTCCTCAAGAGCAGGCCGAAGGCAGTGAAGTCAGGGATGCAAATCTGCCTCATCCTCCTTCCCTAGCCGAGGTTATGATGGAAGCTGAGAGAAACAAGCGGGAGACCAACCGTTTGTTGGAGCGTATTGAACAGAACACAGCACACCATCAGAGGACTAACGTGGTGTCACTCAGTGATTTCATCAAGTTACATCCACCCACGTTCCATCACTCTGTCGAGCCTCTCGACGCTGATGATTGGCTTCGCAGTATTTCTCACAAACTGCGTTCCGCGCTGGTAGCGGAGGCTGACAAGGTCACCTTTGCTGCATATCATCTTGAAGGTCCCGCCAGTCGATGGTGGGAGAATTATGGAGCTATGCGCCCAGCAGGCCATGTCACTACTTGGGCTGAATTCAGCGAGGCTTTCCGTGAACATCACATTCCAGAGGGTCTCATGGACCGTAAACGTGAGGAATTTTGCAATTTCACCCAAGGCCGACTCTCTGTGGATGCTTACAGCAGGGAGTTTGGTAACCTCGCACGATATGCAACTGAGGAAGTTTCTACTGATGCCAAGAAGCAAGCAAGGTTCCGTAAGGGACTCAGTCCTGAGCTTCACCGCGACCTCCGTCTGCATGAGTGCACATCTTTTCAGAAGCTTGTTAACAAGGCCATCAGTGCTGAAACTGGTCAGACTGATTATGACGCAACACGCAAGCATGGCCGTGACATGGGTTCCTCATCCGGTGCTGGTCCTCAGAAGCGCCGTGTGTGGGTGCCCAACACCGCCCTGCCACCCAGGTTTACACCAAGGCCATCTTTCCAGGCGCCTCGCCCTGTTCAACAGTCTGCTCCAGCCAAGCCCTATGGTGGTCCAACCAACAATGCTCCTCCACGTACCAGTTCCGTGACTTGTTTCAAGTGTGGGGAATCTGGCCACTATATGCGTGAGTGTCCCCAGACCAACCCCAACCAATCTGCTAAAGCTGTTGGCCGTGGCAAGCCGACAGGTAAAGTGTTCCATGCCAAGCCGGCCACCGCTACACGTGGCCATGTCAACTGTATCTCTGCCGAAGAAGCTCAAGAGGATCCCAACGTCGTTCTTGGTACGCTTCTTGTTAATTGCCACCCGGCATCTGTTCTTTTCGATACAGGAGCCTCTCATTCTTTTATATCCGAAAATTATGCTCGTTTGCATAACATCGCATTCGGTGATATGCCAACCTCTATGGTAATTCAAACTCCGGGATCCAAATGGCAAACCTCTAGAGTAAGCCATGGAAATGAAATCCAAGTCGACAGACTAGTTTTCCTCGCATCTTTGATAGCTCTCAAATTTTCAGATATTAATATCATTTTGGGTATGGACTGGATGTCAGCTCATCATGCCAAAATTGATTGCTTCTCTAGGACTGTTCAACTCACTCATCCTTCGGGGAAGATAGTCAATGTCTTGACTCGATTAGCCAAGCGACAATTATATTCTCTTAACGCCAGCCTTTGCCAGACCTTGAGGACGTCCCGGTAGTCCGTGACTTCCCGGATGTCTTCCCAGAGGAATTGCCAGGTGTTCCACCTGACAGGGATGTTGAGTTCGTAATAGACCTCATTCCAGGAACCGTTCCGATTGCTAGAAGACCCTATAAGATGGCACCACTAGAACTAGCCGAGCTTAAGAAACAACTCGATGAGTCCTTGAAAAAGGGTTTCATCCGACCTAGTTCATCTCCGTGGGCTTGCCCCGTCCTCTTCGTCAAGAAGAAGGATGGTACGGACCGGATGGTTGTAGATTATCGACCTGTCAATTTGGTCACAATCAAGAACAAATATCCGCTTCCCAGGATCAACGACCTGTATGATCAGCTCGCTGGATCCTCAGTCTTCTCCAAGATGGATTTGAGGTTGGGCTACCATCAAATCAAAATCAGAAACGGGGACATTCCTAAAATGGCTTTTGTTACTCGATATGGCCAATACGAGTACACCGTCATGTCCTTCGGTTTAACCAACGCTCCAGCCACCTTTTCTCGGTTAATGAACTCAATCTTCATGGAGTATTTGGATAAATTCGTCGTGGTTTATCTCGATGATATACTCATCTACTCCAAGAACGAGGAAGAACATGCCGAACATCTAAGGCTAGTGTTGAAGAAACTTCGAGAGCATCGCCTTTATGCCAAGTTTCCAAATGTGAATTCTGGTTGTCAGAAGTGACCTATCTGGGTCATGTAATATCTGGTAAAGGTATTGCTGTTAACCCTGAGCGAGTTCAAGCCGTCCTTAATTGGACTCCACCTGAATCGGTCAAGCAAGTTCGGAGTTTTCTGGGCTTAGCAAGCTATTGCCATCGCTTTGTCGAAAATTTCTCCAAAGTTGCTAAACCTCTAACCGAACTCCTCAAGAAAGATAAGAAGTTCGAATGGACTCCACAATGTGAGCACAGCTTTCAGGAACTGAAAAGACGCCTGACTTCTGCTCCCGTACTGGTACCGCCAGACTTCTCCAAGGACTTTGTTATCTACTGCGACGCCTCGCGACAAGGACTAGGTTGCATTCTCATGCAAGATCGACACGTAATTGCCTACGCTTCACGGCAATTGCACCCACATGAGGAGAATTATCCTACTCATGATCTAGAGCTTGCAGCCGTAGTCTATGCACTTAAGACCTGGCGACATTACCTCCTCGGTAACCGTTGCGAAATATTCACTGATCACCAAAGTCTGAAGTACATTTTCACCCAACCGGATTTGAATCTCAGGCAAAGACGGTGGGTTGAGTTGATCACAGATTTCGACTTAGGAATAACTTACACCCCAGGGAAAGCCAACGTCATGGCTGATGCGCTAAGTCGTAAATCTTATTGTAACAACCTGATGTTACAACAAAGTCAACCGCTTCTCCATGAGGAATTTTGGAAGCTTAACCTTCACATTGTTCCTCAAGGTTTTCTTTCCACCTTGGTGGCAAACCCTACCCTTACGGATCAGATCATCAAAGCACAGAAGGTAGATCCGAGAATTTCCCGCATCAAGAGACACATCAAGAAAGGAATTGCGAATTATTTCTCCATTACTGATCAAGGGGTCGTATACTTCGGGAATCGACTAGTGGTTCCCAAGGTGCGAAACCTGAGGCGATTGATCCTTAAGGAGGCTCATGAATCTCCCCTCACCATTCATCCCGGTAGTACTAAGATGTATCAGGACCTACGCCAGAGGTTCTGGTGGACTAGGATGAAGAGAGAAATTGCTCAATATATTGCTAATTGCGACGTCTGTCGTCGTGTAAAAGCATAGCATCAACGGCCTGCTGGCACCCTTCAACCCTTAGCTATTCCTGAATGGAAATGGGATAAAATTGGTATGGATTTCATTACCGGTTTTCCTAGGACCAAGAGAGGGAATAATGCTATCTTCATCGTTGTCGATCGCCTTTCCAAAGTAGCCCATTTCCTACCTGTTCGTGAGAGTATAACCGCTAGTCAATTGGCAGACTTATACATCTCCCGGATAGTGTCTCTCCATGGTGTTACTTTGGAAATTAACTCGGATCGAGGAAGTCTTTTCACCTCTCGATTTTGGGAAAGTTTCCAAAATGCTATGGGAACCCGTCTCTCCTTTAGCACCGCTTTCCACCCTCAGTCGAGTGGTCAAGTGGAACGCGTCAACCAGATTCTAGAAGACATGCTTCGAGCCTCTGTTATCTCATTCGGAATGGATTGGGAGAAGTGCCTTCCATTTGCCGAATTCGCTTACAACAACAGCTATCAATCTAGCTTGGGGAAAGCCCCTTTTGAAGTTCTCTATGGACGACGGTGTCGAACACCCCTTAACTGGTCAGAGACCGGGGAAAGACAATTCTTTGGCCCGGATATGATTCAGGAAGCAGAAGAGCAAGTTCGCATCGTTCGTGAAAAGTTGAAAACAGCCCAATCCCGTCAGAAGAGTCAAATGACCGAAAACATAAGGCTATGACTTTCGAGATTGACGAGAAGGCTTACCTTCGGGTTACCCCTCTAAAGGGAACCCATCGTTTCGGTATCAAAGGCAAATTGGCTCCTCGTTACATTGGACCTTTTCGCATTCTCGCCAAACGAGGGGAAGTTGCCTACCAGTTGGAACTACCTCCGCACCTCTCCAGAGTCCACGATGTCTTCCACGTTTCTCAACTCAGACGTTGCTTCTCGGATCCTATCCGTGGAGTGGACCACGAAACGCTTGATCTCCAAGATAATCTTACCTATCGAGAGTACCCCATTCGTATCCTTGATCAGGCCGAGCGTACCACTCGACGTCATAATATCAAGTTTCTCAAAGTTCAATGGTCGCACCATTCTGAGGATGAAGCAACTTGGGAAAGGGAGGATCGTCTTCGACTTGAGTATCCCGCCTTCTTTTCGGAAGAACCCAAATCTCGGGACGAGATTCCTTTGAGTGGGGGTGAGTTGTCACATCCTAGTTAGCCATGCATTAGAGTGTTGCATCATGTTTACTCTTTCATCAGAAACCTGAAATGGGGATGACAGAACCCCCAGTCCCCTCTGAAACCAATTAGGGTTTACTAAAAACTTTTTCAATGAACCTGAAATGCCCTTCTAAAATGCCCATCATTTTTGTCTTGGTTCAGAACCTCTGCCAAAAGTGGTGCACATTTTCCTAGGCCATCTTAGGGTTTTTGAATTAAATCATAAATATTTGAATTTGGGCATTTAAAATTATATAAAATATTTAAATGCTCAAATAACTCCAAACTAAAATGTTTCATGTTGGAAATAATCCAACTATGGACCAGGAGTAGTTTGGTGATTTTAGGAATAGCCTAAGTATTTTATTTAATTCAATAAAGTTGCAGAAGTATTAAACAGAACAGAAAACAGAAAAAAAA
>NC_041388.1:379067347-379072471 GCF_002162155.2 Triticum dicoccoides
ACGCCATCGCCGCCACCCCCTCGTCGTAGCCACGCCCTCCGTCAACCCCACGCCGTGCCGCCGTGTCCAGGAGCTCCGCCGCCGTCCACTTCATCGAGCTAGCCGAGCCCCGTGTGCTCATGCGTCCCGAGACCACCGCACCGACCTCGCCCGAGCTCGCCGTCGCCGGAGATCCCCTTCAACGCCGTCGCCGCCTCAGCTCGTCCCCGACCCCGCCGGTGGCCTCTACGGGAGCGCTGTGAGCCTAGCTACCCCTCCGACCCTCTCTCCCTCTTTCCCGAGCTTGGTAGCCACCGCACGAAGATCACACGCACGCACCACCGCGGATCTCGTCGCCGACGTGCTCCCGGCCATCCTCCGGCCAACCCGCGGTGTCCAACGCACTCACCACGCTGCGTTAGGCCCAACCGTGCACGTCCCGCACCTCCACGCACACCCTAGCGTCAAGTTCGTCCTCGGCCGAACCCCGGTGGCCGCCAAAGTCGTCGCCGGCGCCAACTCCGGCCACCCCGACCCCAACGGACTCCACCAAGAGCTGCGGCTCGACCTCAGCTCCTCTCCGGTGCCCTCCGCGGCTCGTTTGGTTGCCGGAACGGCAAAAATCACTTCCGCCGCCGCGTCGGGCTCGCCGGCGGCTAAACGCCGGTGCAGCCGACCCGGGTTTGACCACGGGTGGGCCCTGGTTGACTCCCCTGAGTCAGTGACAGGTGGGGCCCAGCCCTGTTAATTAAACAGGTTTAGTTTTAATTAAACTCTAATTAATTTAATCACCCTGACATGCGGGACCCACTGTCAGGTTTGACCCGGACGTGTTCCGTTGACCTGCTGGCATCACACTGACGTCAGGCTGACGCAATAATTGATTTTCTGGAATTAATCTAATATAGGAAATTCCAGAATATATTTTAAACTTCAAAAATTCATAACTTTTATTCTGTAACTCCAAATCAGACAAATTATATATGAAAAATGATCAGAAAAATCCAATCTATCGATCTGTACTATTTTCATGCATGACTAAGCAAGTTAACTTGATGTTTAATGCAGAACAAGGAAAAGCACTTTAAGAGGCCATGTTTGAGTTTGAAATTTGAATCTTTGATTCAAATTGGTTCAAACCCTTCTGGTCTTAGTTGCATTAGCCCAACACACTCATATTGCTATGTTTCATGCATGCATCATATTGTTGCACATTGTTTGGTGATGGTTGTATATCGGTGTTCTTTGCGGCAGGATCTGCCCCCGAGGAGTACCGTGATTACCCTAACGAAGAACCGTATCAGTGCATCGAACCATCAGGCAAGCAACCAACCATTTGATCATATCGATACAATCCCATGTTCTCGCTCCTGCTCTCTTTTACTGCATTAAGACAACACGTTTCAAACTGCTGTGTGTTACGGTAGTTGAACCCATTTCCTCTGCATGACCTGTCATTGCCACAGTAACTAGATGAAACCCACTAGCATGTGTAGGAGTTGATTGAGCCATATGTATGTGTTGTTCCTACCTTGCTATGCCTGCTATGCTTAGAGTCGTGTCAGGTCTGGTTCATCTGGGTGATGGGCTAGAGTGAAATGCGTATGTCGGTAATGGGAGTGGTGTGGTGAACACGATTTGGTAAAGGTATCGATGAGAGGCCATGTAGGAGTACATGGTGGGTTGTTTCATTGAAGCCGACATTAAGCACTGAGATCTGTATGTGTGATTTAAGATTCAGCTACTACCATGCATTGGGCCCGAAACCAATGGACCCTCTCGACTTCTTATTCACCCTAGTTCTCTGTCCAGGAGTTGCAAGTAGTTTCTGGTGTTTGTAGTATACTGGAGGCCGTGGACAGCGCTGACCGTAGGGGTGGGCTGTGATGCGGTAGGTACGTGGCACGGTGTACCGAATACCCGTTAGGTATCTCGGGAACCCTGTTCACATTGTTTGGGGCTGTGAGCGATACCTCGGCCGGATCTCCTCATGGATGGAACCCGAATAGGCGATAAACCTGGACTAGAGACTTAGGTGATTAGGTAGGTCGTGGCCGACACCCACGTTGGGCTTCCGCTTGAAGGTTGCCGAGTACATGTCGTGTAAACGACGGTAAGTGGTGAGAGCGTGTATGAAGAAGTACACCCCTGCAGGGTTATCATGATCTATTCGAATAGCCGCGTCCGCGGTAAAGGACTACTTGGTTGCCTATACAGTTCATAGACAAGTAAACGGAAACTACTAAAAGACTCAAGATAAGTGTGAGTGCCGAGGAGGGCTCTTCCGCAGGAAGACGGAGGTGAATCCTCGGTAGTGTATTGAAGTGGTGAGTAGCGGACTCGTGTGCGCAAACCATTTCAAGTTGGAGTCTCGTAGGTTAGCCTAGCCAAGAGTCAAAGCTGGCTTGCTGCAATAACTCCACCAACCCTTCTTGATAATATGCATGTATGTAGGATCTGATGTAAGTCTTGCTGAGTACCTTTGTACTCATGTTGCTATAATTTACATTTTTACAGAAGACGCTGCAACCCCTTCTGATGGGTTCTACGTAGACGTTGACATCAATGAGTAGGCTAAGACCCAGGTGGTGATCCTGAGCTTGTGAAGGACCACGTAGTATAGCTAGGCTTTCCAAGCCTCTTTTATTTTACTAGTTGTCTGTACTCAGACAAGTTACTTCCGCTGCTGGTTTGTATGACTGTATGACTTGAATGCTGGGTCGTGTGACCCGTACCTTTGTGTATGTTATGTATGGCTCTCTGAGCCTTAAATAAAGTACTTGTGTCGTAGAGTCATGTTGTGATGCTTCGTTGTATTTGCACATATCGAGCATATTGTGTGTATGATTGTAATGCTTGGTATGTGTGGGATCTGACTATCTAGTTGTTTATCTTTAGTAGCCTCTCTTACCGGGAAATGTCTCCTAATGTTACCGCTGAGCCATGGTAGCTTGCTACTGCTCTGGAACACTTAGGCTGGCCGGCATGTGTCCTTCCTCGTTCCGGTGTCTGTCCCTTCGGGGAAATGTCACGCATTGAGTACCGGAGTCCTGTTAGCCCGCTACAGCCCGGTTTACCGAAGTCCTGCTAGCCCAGTGCTACAGCCCGGACCCACTTGCTGTTGACCGACACGTTCGAGGCTGGGTCATGAATGCCTGTCCCTGTAAGTCTGTGCCACTTTGGGTTTATGACTAGTCATGTCAGCCCAGGCTCCTTATCATATGGATGCTAGCGACACTATCATATACGTGAGCCCAAAGGCGCAAACGGTCCCGGGCAAAGGTAAGGCGACACCCGTGGGGATACCGTGCGTGAGGCCGCAAAGTGATATGAGGTGCTACAGGCTAGATCGATGTGACATCGAGTCGGGGTCCTGACAGCATTGGCATCAGAGCCGGACTGCCTGTAGGTTCTCCAAGCCAAACTGGTCGATGTTGAGTCTAGAAATTCTTTAGTTATATGTAGGGGAATTGTTTGTGGGTTGGAACGTAAGGCTCTTTTTACTCCTCTATCTTATGACATTCTGATCTGAGTCAGTCTATTCTTCCACCGGGGGTTAAGGAATTAGGATCTATTCTCTCTATCAGGATCACGTGTTTCTAATCAGTAGTACCTTATAAGTTTGATGGATACAAGCCTAGTTCAGTTCTACTACCACATTATGTTGCTAGGATAGACTTAGAACTTGATATGATGATGTTGAGTGTGTATGTAATCCTTTGTCAAATGTCTCAAAATCCTTCTTGAGCATTTACAGCTGTTATGCTGCCGAAATTTTGCTAGAAATTCTAATGCTTTTGCATTACGATTGTGTTTTCAGATGGCCACTCGCGACCTCAATCAAGTGGTTCGCCTGACTCGATGCCTAGATGTACCCGGTCATACTGCCATGTTGGTCAGGGTAATGACTGAGGCTGGATACCGTTGGTATCCTGAGTACACGATCGAAGAGCAATTCCGAGACTTTAATCAAAGCCAGTATCTCTGCACTGTCAGGATATTTCCATCTTATCCTGGGTCCACCGAGCCCCTTCACTGCTCCTATGGACTCAGGGTTACTATTGAGATGGCTGTGCAGGACGCCGCCTACTCTATGATGACCATCATGCGAGTCAGGTCTGGTCTATTTCGGGACTCTGATTTCCGGTATATGCCAGGATCACTTCCGGGAGCACAAGGGTATCTTCAGGCTATCTATGCTGACCCCACTCAGGAGGATTCACGGACTCGCACCACTGCTGAGATGCTCGAGGATAAGGACCGTGAAAATCGGGCCTTGAGGTTAGAGCTCTTCAATACCCGTGCTGACCACTGGGCCACATTGACTCGGTTTGCACCGGCAGTGCAAGCTGGATATTCGGATATGCGCGATCTCTATCCTGTGAGATCTGCTCTGCCAGAGGTGATGTAGGAGGCATCACCCCACCTCGCGGTCCCTGCAGGCCACCGTCTGTTGGTCCAAGACCTCATCCTAGCCCCTATGGTCCACAAGCTCCGCGAGATCGTCTGTTTCCGGATGATAATGTTGAGCTTCCAGGCTATGGAGGTGACTTCTACGAGGACTACTACGGATCGGTCTGAGTTAGTGGTAGTATCACTAGTTCGCACTAGCTGTGTCGTCTATCGTTCCGCGTGACTCGTGGGATATGACCTAGTTTGTACTCTTTCCGGAGGTGTAGAAAAATAATGTATAGGAGCTTGGGATGCCTCCGATGAGATGTAATCCTCTTTTCACCGTAATAGTACTTTGTTTGGTCTTGTACTAAACCATGTATGGTGTGTATGACGATGGAATAAAGAAGCAGTTTCTGCATCTACCATGTCATACGGATGATCATCTTGCATTTCGAGTTATTCCTTACATTTTGTATCCTATGTCGGAATTTTATCGTTCTGACTAAATCATTGTCTTGTTTACCTAGGATGGTCAACACGCGCACTAACCCTGCTCCTCAAGAGCAGGCCGAAGGCAGTGAAGTCAGGGATGCAAATCTGCCTCATCCTCCTTCCCTAGCCGAGGTTATGATGGAAGCTGAGAGAAACAAGCGGGAGACCAACCGTTTGTTGGAGCGTATTGAACAGAACACAGCACACCATCAGAGGACTAACGTGGTGTCACTCAGTGATTTCATCAAGTTACATCCA
>NC_041388.1:379072481-379073890 GCF_002162155.2 Triticum dicoccoides
TGCCAAAATTGATTGCTTCTCTAGGACTGTTCAACTCACTCATCCTTCGGGGAAGATAGTCAATGTCTTGACTCGATTAGCCAAGCGACAATTATATTCTCTTAACGCCAGCCTTTGCCAGACCTTGAGGACGTCCCGGTAGTCCGTGACTTCCCGGATGTCTTCCCAGAGGAATTGCCAGGTGTTCCACCTGACAGGGATGTTGAGTTCGTAATAGACCTCATTCCAGGAACCGTTCCGATTGCTAGAAGACCCTATAAGATGGCACCACTAGAACTAGCCGAGCTTAAGAAACAACTCGATGAGTCCTTGAAAAAGGGTTTCATCCGACCTAGTTCATCTCCGTGGGCTTGCCCCGTCCTCTTCGTCAAGAAGAAGGATGGTACGGACCGGATGGTTGTAGATTATCGACCTGTCAATTTGGTCACAATCAAGAATAAATATCCGCTTCCCAGGATCAACGACCTGTATGATCAGCTCGCTGGATCCTCAGTCTTCTCCAAGATGGATTTGAGGTTGGGCTACCATAAAATCAAAATCAGAAACGGGGACATTCCTAAAACGGCTTTTGTTACTCGATATGGCCAATACGAGTACACCGTCATGTCCTTCGGTTTAACCAACGCTCCAGCCACCTTTTCTCGGTTAATGAACTCAATCTTCATGGAGTATTTGGATAAATTCGTCGTGGTTTATCTCGATGATATACTCATCTACTCCAAGAACGAGGAAGAACATGCCGAACATCTAAGGCTAGTGTTGAAGAAACTTTGAGAGCATCGCCTTTATGCCAAGTTTTCCAAATGTGAATTCTGGTTGTCAGAAGTGACCTATCTGGGTCATGTAATATTTGGTAAAGGTATTGCTGTTAACCCTGAGCGAGTTCAAGCCGTCCTTAATTGGACTCCACCTGAATCGGTCAAGCAAGTTCGGAGTTTTCTGGGCTTAGCAAGCTATTGCCGTCGCTTTGTCGAAAATTTCTCCAAAGTTGCTAAACCTCTAACCGAACTCCTCAAGAAAGATAAGAAGTTCGAATGGACTCCACAATGTGAGCACAGCTTTCAGGAACTGAAAAGACGCCTGACTTCTGCTCCCGTACTGGTACCGCCAGACTTCTCCAAGGACTTTGTTATCTACTGCGACGCCTCGCGACAAGGACTAGGTTGCATTCTCATGCAAGATCGACAGGTAATTGCCTACGCTTCACGGCAATTGCACCCACATGAGGAGAATTATCCTACTCATGATCTAGAGCTTGCAGCCGTAGTCTATGCACTTAAGACCTGGCGACATTACCTCCTCGGTAACCGTTGCGAAATATTCACTGATCACCAAAGTCTGAAGTACATTTTCACCCAACCGGATTTGAATCTCAGGCAAAGACGGTGGGTTGAGTTGATCACAGATTT
>NC_041388.1:379074035-379074532 GCF_002162155.2 Triticum dicoccoides
GACTTAGGAATAACTTACACCCCAGGGAAAGCCAACGTCATGGCTGATGCGCTAAGTCGTAAATCTTATTGTAACAACCTGATGTTACAACAAAGTCAACCGCTTCTCCATGAGGAATTTTGGAAGCTTAACCTTCACATTGTTCCTCAAGGTTTTCTTTCCACCTCGGTGGCAAACCCTACCCTTACGGATCAGATCATCAAAGCACAGAAGGTAGATCCGAGAATTTCCCGCATCAAGAGACACATCAAGAAAGGAATTGCGAATTATTTCTCCATTACTGATCAAGGGGTCGTATACTTCAGGAATCGACTAGTGGTTCCCAAGGTGCGAAACCTGAGGCGATTGATCCTTAAGGAGGCTCATGAATCTCCCCTCACCATTCATCCCGGTAGTACTAAGATGTATCAGGACCTACGCCAGAGGTTCTGGTGGACTAGGATGAAGAGAGAAATTGCTCAATATATTGCTAATTGCGACGTCTGTCGTCGTGTAAA
>NC_041388.1:379074653-379082181 GCF_002162155.2 Triticum dicoccoides
CAACGGCCTGCTGGCACCCTTCAACCCTTAGCTATTCCTGAATGGAAATGGGATAAAATTGGTATGGATTTCATTACCGGTTTTCCCAGGACCAAGAGAGGGAATAATGCTATCTTCGTCGTTGTCGATCGCCTTTCCAAAGTAGCCCATTTCCTACCTGTTCGTGAGAGTATAACCGCTAGTCAATTGGCAGACTTATACATCTCCCGGATAGTGTCTCTCCATGGTGTTCCTTTGGAAATTAACTCGGATCGAGGAAGTCTTTTCACCTCTCGATTTTGGGAAAGTTTCCAAAATGCTATGGGAACCCGTCTCTCCTTTAGCACCGCTTTCCACCCTCAGTCGAGTGGTCAAGTGGAACGCGTCAACCAGATTCTAGAAGACATGCTTCGAGCCTCTGTTATCTCATTCGGAATGGATTGGGAGAAGTGCCTTCCATTTGCCGAATTCGCTTACAACAACAGCTATCAATCTAGCTTGGGGAAAGCCCCTTTTGAAGTTCTCTATGGACAACGGTGTCGAACACCCCTTAACTGGTCAGAGACCGGGGAAAGACAATTCTTTGGCCCGGATATGATTCAGGAAGCAGAAGAGCAAGTTCGCATCGTTCGTGAAAAGTTGAAAACAGCCCAATCCCGTCAGAAGAGTCAATATGACCGAAAACATAAGGCTATGACTTTCGAGATTGACGAGAAGGCTTACCTTCGGGTTACCCCTCTAAAGGGAACCCATCGTTTCGGTATCAAAGGCAAATTGGCTCCTCGTTACATTGGACCTTTTCGCATTCTCGCCAAACGAGGGGAAGTTGCTTACCAGTTGGAACTACCTCCGCACCTCTCCAGAGTCCACGATGTCTTCCACGTTTCTCAACTCAGACGTTGCTTCTCGGATCCTATCCGTGGAGTGGACCACGAAACGCTTGATCTCCAAGATAATCTTACCTATCGAGAGTACCCCATTCGTATCCTCGATCAGGCCGAGCGTACCACTCGACGTCATAATATCAAGTTTCTCAAAGTTCAATGGTCGCACCATTCTGAGGATGAAGCAACTTGGGAAAGGGAGGATCGTCTTCGACTTGAGTATCCCGCCTTCTTTCCGGAAGAACCCAAATCTCGGGACGAGATTCCTTTGAGTGGGGGTGAGTTGTCACATCCTAGTTAGCCATGCATTAGAGTGTTGCATCATGTTTACTCTTTCATCAGAAACCTGAAATGGGGATGACAGAACCCCCAGTCCCCTCTGAAACCAATTAGGGTTTACTAAAAACTTTTTCAATGAACCTGAAATGCCCTTCTAAAATGCCCATCATTTTTGTCTTGGTTCAGAACCTCTGCCAAAAGTGGTGCACATTTTCCTAGGCCATCTTAGGGTTTTTGAATTAAATCATAAATATTTGAATTTGGGCATTTAAAATTATATAAAATATTTAAATGCTCAAATAACTCCAAACTAAAATGTTTCATGTTGGAAATAATCCAACTATGGACCAGGAGTAGTTTGGTGATTTTAGGAATAGCCTAAGTATTTTATTTAATTCAATAAAGTTGCAGAAGTATTAAACAGAACAGAAAACAGAAAAAAAATGGAAAAGCTTACCTGGCGCCCAGCACCCGGCCCACCTGCCGGCCCAGCCCAGCACCGCGCCAGCGAGCTGCTTGCCGGCCAGGCAGGCAGGCAGGTGCTCGACGGCGAGCACCGCATGGGTGCCACGCACCTGCTCGCCGCCTCGCCGCCTCCCTCGCCCGGTTAACGCCGTGAATCGGCTTCCCTCTCTCCCCCGAACCTCCCAGACACCCCCTCTCCTCTCCAGCTCCTCTCCCTCGCTCTCCCACGCCATGGCCGACGCCATCGCCGCCACCCCCTCGTCGTAGCCACGCCCTCCGTCAACCCCACGCCGTGCCGCCGTGTCCAGGAGCTCCGCCGCCGTCCACTTCATCGAGCTAGCCGAGCCCCGTGTGCTCATGCGTCCCGAGACCACCGCACCGACCTCGCCCGAGCTCGCCGTCGCCGGAGATCCCCTTCAACGCCGTCGCTGCCTCAGCTCGTCCCCGACCCTGCCGGTGGCCTCTACGGGAGCGCTGTGAGCCTAGCTACCCCTCCGACCCTCTCTCCCTCTGTCCCGAGCCTGGTAGCCACCGCACGAAGATCACACGCACGCACCACCGCGGATCTCGTCGCCGACGTGCTCCCGGCCATCCTCCGGCCAACCCGCGGTGTCCAACGCACTCACCACGCTGCGTTAGGCCCAACCGTGCACGTCCCGCACCTCCACGCACACCCTAGCGTCAAGTTCGTCCTCGGCCGAACCCCGGTGGCCGCCAAAGTCGTCGCCGGCGCCAACTCCGGCCACCCCGACCCCAACGGACTCCACCAAGAGCTGCGGCTCGACCTCAGCTCCTCTCCGGTGCCCTCCGCGGCTCGTTTGGTTGCCGGAACGGCAAAAATCACTTCCACCGCCGCGTCGGGCTCGCCGGCGGCTAAACGCCGGTGCAGCCGACCCGGGTTTGACCACGGGTGGGCCCTGGTTGACTCCTCTGAGTCAGTGACAGGTGGGGCCCAGCCCTGTTAATTAAACAGTTTAGTTTTAATTAAACTCTAATTAATTTAATCACCCTGACATGCGGGACCCACTGTCAGGTTTGACCCGGACGTGTTCCGTTGACCTGCTGGCGTCACACTGACGTCAGGCTGACGCAATAATTGATTTTCTGGAATTAATCTAATATAGGAAATTCCAGAATATATTTTAAACTTCAAAAATTCATAACTTTTATTCTGTAACTCCAAATCAGACAAATTATATATGAAAAATGATCAGAAAAATCCAATCTATCCATCTGTACTATTTTCATGCATGACTAAGCAAGTTAACTTGATGTTTAATGCAGAACAAGGAAAAGCACTTTAAGAGGCCATGTTTGAGTTTGAAATTTGAATCTTTGATTCAAATTGGTTCAAACCCTTCTGGTCTTAGTTGCATTAGCCCAACACACTCATATTGCTATGTTTCATGCATGCATAATATTGTTGCACATTGTTTGGTGATGGTTGTATATCGGTGTTCTTTGCGGCAGGATCTGCCCCCGAGGAGTACCGTGATTACCCTAACGAAGAACCGTATCAGTGCATCGAACCATCAGGCAAGCAACCAACCATTTGATCATATCGATACAATCCCATGTTCTCGCTCCTGCTCTCTTTTACTGCATTAAGACAACACGTTTCAAACTGCTGTGTGTTACGGTAGTTGAACCCATTTCCTCTGCATGACCTGTCATTGCCACAGTAACTAGATGAAACCCACTAGCATGTGTAGGAGTTGATTGAGCCATATGTATGTGTTGTTCCTACCTTGCTATGCCTGCTATGCTTAGAGTCGTGTCAGGTCTGGTTCATCTGGGTGATGGGCTAGAGTGAAATGCGTATGTCGGTAATGGGAGTGGTGTGGTGAACATGATTTGGTAAAGGTATCGATGAGAGGCCATGTAGGAGTACATGGTGGGTTGTTTCATTGAAGCCGACATTAAGCACTGAGATCTGTATGTGTGATTTAAGATTCAGCTACTACCATGCATTGGGCCCGAAACCAATGGACCCTCTCGACTTCTTATTCACCCTAGTTCTCTGTCCAGGAGTTGCAAGTAGTTTCTGGTGTTTGTAGTATACTGGAGGCCGTGGACAGCGCTGACCGTAGGGGTGGGCTGTGATGCGGTAGGTACGTGGCACGGTGTACCGAATACCCGTTAGGTATCTCGGAAACCCTGTTCACATCGTTTGGGGCTGTGAGCGATACCTCGGCTGGATCTCCTCATGGATGGAACCCGAATAGGCGATAAACCTGGACTAGAGACTTAGGTGATTAGGTAGGTCGTGGCCGACACCCACGTTGGGCTTCCGCTTGAAGGTTGCCGAGTACATGTCGTGTAAACGACGATAAGTGGTGAGAGCGTGTATGAAGAAGTACACCCCTGCAGGGTTATCATGATCTATTCGAATAGCCGCGTCCGCGGTAAAGGACTACTTGGTTGCCTATACAGTTCATAGACAAGTAAATGGAAACTACTAAAAGTCTCAAGATAAGTGTGAGTGCCGAGGATGGCTCTTCCGTAGGAAGACGGAGGTGGATCCTCGGTAGTGTATTGAAGTGGTGATTAGTGGACTCGTGTGCGCAAAACCATTTCAATTTGGAGTATCGTAGGTTAGCCTAGCCAAGAGTCAAAGCTGGCTTGCTGCAATAACTCCACCAACCCTTCTTGATAATTATGCATGTATGTAGGATCTGATGTAAGTCTTGCTGAGTACCTTTGTACTCATGATGCTATAATTTATATTTTTACAGAAGACGCTGCAACCCCTTCTGATGGGTTCTACGTAGACGTTGACATCAATGAGTAGGCTAAGACCCAGGTGGTGATCCTGAGCTTGTGAAGGACCACGTAGTATAGCTAGGCTTTCCAAGCCTCTTTTATTTTACTAGTTGTCTGTACTCAGACAAGTTACTTCCGCTGCTGGTTTGTATGACTGTATGACTTGAATGCTGGGTCGTGTGACCCGTACCTTTGTGTATGTTATGTATGGCTCTCTGAGCCTTAAATAAAGTACTTGTGTCGTAGAGTCATGTTGTGATGCTTCGTTGTATTTGCACATATCGAGCATATTGTGTGTATGATTGTAATGCTTGGTATGTGTGGGATCTGACTATCTAGTTGTTTATCTTTAGTAGCCTCTCTTACCGGGAAATGTCTCCTAATGTTACCGCTGAGCCATGGTAGCTTGCTACTGCTCTGGAACACTTAGGCTGGCCGGCATGTGTCCTTCCTCGTTCCGGTGTCTGTCCCTTCGGGGAAATGTCACGCATTGAGTACCGGAGTCCTGTTAGCCCGCTACAGCCCGGTTTACCGAAGTCCTGCTAGCCCAGTGCTACAGCCCGGACCCACTTGCTGTTGACCGACACGTTCGAGGCTGGGTCATGAATGCCTGTCCCTGTAAGTCTGTGCCACTTTGGGTTTATGACTAGTCATGTCAGCCCAGGCTCCTTATCATATGGATGCTAGCGACACTATCATATACGTGAGCCCAAAGGCGCAAACGGTCCCGGGCAAAGGTAAGGCGACACCCGTGGGGATACCGTGCGTGAGGCCGCAAAGTGATATGAGGTGCTACAGGCTAGATCGATGTGACATCGAGTCGGGGTCCTGACAGCATTGGCATCAGAGCCGGACTGCCTGTAGGTTCTCCAAGCCAAACTGGTCGATGTTGAGTCTAGAAATTCTTTAGTTATATGTAGGGGAATTGTTTGTGGGTTGGAACGTAAGGCTCTTTTTACTCCTCTATCTTATGACATTCTGATCTGAGTCAGTCTATTCTTCCACCGGGGGTTAAGGAATTAGGATCTATTCTCTCTATCAGGATCACGTGTTTCTAATCAGTAGTACCTTATAAGTTTGATGGATACAAGCCTAGTTCAGTTCTACTACCACATTATGTTGCTAGGATAGACTTAGAACTTGATATGATGATGTTGAGTGTGTATGTAATCCTTTGTCAAATGTCTCAAAATCCTTCTTGAGCATTTACAGCTGTTATGCTGCCGAAATTTTGCTAGAAATTCTAATGCTTTTGCATTACGATTGTGTTTTCAGATGGCCACTCGCGACCTCAATCAAGTGGTTCGCCTGACTCGATGCCTAGATGTACCCGGTCATACTGCCATGTTGGTCAGGGTAATGACTGAGGCTGGATACCGTTGGTATCCTGAGTACACGATCGAAGAGCAATTCCGAGACTTTAATCAAAGCCAGTATCTCTGCACTGTCAGGATATTTCCATCTTATCCTGGGTCCACCGAGCCCCTTCACTGCTCCTATGGACTCGGGGTTACTATTGAGATGGCTGTGCAGGACGCCGCCTACTCTATGATGACCATCATGCGAGTCAGGTCTGGTCTATTTCGGGACTCTGATTTCCGGTATATGCCAGGATCACTTCCGGGAGCACAAGGGTATCTTCAGGCTATCTATGCTGACCCCACTCAGGAGGATTCATGGACTCGCACCACTGCTGAGATGCTCGAGGATAAGGACCGTGAAAATCGGGCCTTGAGGTTAGAGCTCTTCAATACCCGTGCTGACCACTGGGCCACATTGACTCGGTTTGCACCGGCAGTGCAAGCTGGATATTCGGATATGCGCGATCTCTATCCTGTGAGATCTGCTCTGCCAGACGTGATGGGTTGGCGTGATGTAGGAGGCATCACCCCACCTCGCGGTCCCTGCAGGCCACCGTCTGTTGGTCCAAGACCTCATCCTAGCCCCTATGGTCCACAAGCTCCGCGAGATCGTCTGTTTCCGGATGATCATGTTGAGCTTCCAGGCTATGGAGGTGACTTCTACGAGGACTACTATGGATCGGTCTGAGTTAGTGGTAGTATCACTAGTTCGCACTAGCTGTGTCGTCTATCGTTCCGCGTGACTCGTGGGATATGACCTAGTTTGTACTCTTTCCGGAGGTGTAGAAAAATAATGTATAGGAGCTTGGGATGCCTCCGATGAGATGTAATCCTCTTTTCACCGTAATAGTACTTTGTTTGGTCTTGTACTAAACCCTGTATGGTGTGTATGACGATGGAATAAAGAAGCAGTTTCTGCATCTACCATGTCATACGGATGATCATCTTGCATTTCGAGTTATTCCTTACATTTTGTATCCTATGTCGGAATTTTATCGTTCTGACTAAATCATTGTCTTGTTTACCTAGGATGGTCAACACGCGCACTAACCCTGCTCCTCAAGAGCAGGCCGAAGGCAGTGAAGTCAGGGATGCAAATCTGCCTCATCCTCCTTCCCTAGCCGAGGTTATGATGGAAGCTGAGAGAAACAAGCGGGAGACCAACCGTTTGTTGGAGCGTATTGAACAGAACACAGCACACCATCAGAGGACTAACGTGGTGTCACTCAGTGATTTCATCAAGTTACATCCACCCACGTTCCATCACTCCGTCGAGCCTCTCAACGCTGATGATTGGCTTCGCAGTATTTCTCACAAACTGCGTTCCGCGCTGGTAGCGGAGGCTGACAAGGTCACCTTTGCTGCATATCATCTTGAAGGCCCCGCCAGTCTATGGTGGGAGAATTTTGGAGCTATGCGCCCAGCGGGCCATGTCACTACTTGGGCTGAATTCAGCGAGGCTTTCCGTGAACATCACATTCCGGAGGGTCTCATGGACCGTAAACGTGAGGAATTTTGCAATTTCACCCAAGGCCGACTCTCTGTGGATGCTTACAGCAGGGAGTTTGGTAACCTCGCACGATATGCAACTGAGGAAGTTTCTACTGATGCCAAGAAGCAAGCAAGGTTCCGTAAGGGACTCAGTCCTGAGCTTCGCCGCGACCTCCGTCTGCATGAGTGCACATCTTTTCAGAAGCTTGTTAACAAGGCCATCAGTGCTGAAACTGGTCAGACTGATTATGACGCAACACGCAAGCATGGCCGTGACATGGGTTCCTCATCCGGTGCTGGTCCTCA
>NC_041388.1:379082191-379148466 GCF_002162155.2 Triticum dicoccoides
ACATTAAGCACTGAGATCTGTATGTGTGATTTAAGATTCAGCTACTACCATGCATTGGGCCCGAAACCAATGGACCCTCTCGACTTCTTATTCACCCTAGTTCTCTGTCCAGGAGTTGCAAGTAGTTTCTGGTGTTTGTAGTATACTGGAGGCCGTGGACAGCGCTGACCGTAGGGGTGGGCTGTGATGCGGTAGGTACGTGGCACGGTGTACCGAATACCCGTTAGGTATCTCGGAAACCCTGTTCACATCGTTTGGGGCTGTGAGCGATACCTCGGCTGGATCTCCTCATGGATGGAACCCGAATAGGCGATAAACCTGGACTAGAGACTTAGGTGATTAGGTAGGTCGTGGCCGACACCCACGTTGGGCTTCCGCTTGAAGGTTGCCGAGTACATGTCGTGTAAACGACGATAAGTGGTGAGAGCGTGTATGAAGAAGTACACCCCTGCAGGGTTATCATGATCTATTCGAATAGCCGCGTCCGCGGTAAAGGACTACTTGGTTGCCTATACAGTTCATAGACAAGTAAATGGAAACTACTAAAAGTCTCAAGATAAGTGTGAGTGCCGAGGATGGCTCTTCCGTAGGAAGACGGAGGTGGATCCTCGGTAGTGTATTGAAGTGGTGATTAGTGGACTCGTGTGCGCAAAACCATTTCAATTTGGAGTATCGTAGGTTAGCCTAGCCAAGAGTCAAAGCTGGCTTGCTGCAATAACTCCACCAACCCTTCTTGATAATTATGCATGTATGTAGGATCTGATGTAAGTCTTGCTGAGTACCTTTGTACTCATGATGCTATAATTTATATTTTTACAGAAGACGCTGCAACCCCTTCTGATGGGTTCTACGTAGACGTTGACATCAATGAGTAGGCTATGACCCAGGTGGTGATCCTGAGCTTGTGAAGGACCACGTAGTATAGCTAGGCTTTCCAAGCCTCTTTTATTTTACTAGTTGTCTGTACTCAGACAAGTTACTTCCGCTGCTGGTTTGTATGACTGTATGACTTGAATGCTGGGTCGTGTGACCCGTACCTTTGTGTATGTTATGTATGGCTCTCTGAGCCTTAAATAAAGTACTTGTGTCGTAGAGTCATGTTGTGATGCTTCGTTGTATTTGCACATATCGAGCATATTGTGTGTATGATTGTAATGCTTGGTATGTGTGGGATCTGACTATCTAGTTGTTTATCTTTAGTAGCCTCTCTTACCGGGAAATGTCTCCTAATGTTACCGCTGAGCCATGGTAGCTTGCTACTGCTCTGGAACACTTAGGCTGGCTGGCATGTGTCCTTCCTCGTTCCGGTGTCTGTCCCTTCGGGGAAATGTCACGCATTGAGTACCGGAGTCCTGTTAGCCCGCTACAGCCCGGTTTACCGAAGTCCTGCTAGCCCAGTGCTACAGCCCGGACCCACTTGCTGTTGACCGACACGTTCGAGGCTGGGTCATGAATGCATGTCCCTGTAAGTCTGTGCCACTTTGGGTTTATACTAGTCATGTCAGCCCGGGCTCCTTATCATATGGATGCTAGCGACACTATCATATACGTGAGCCAAAAGGCGCAAACGGTACCGGGCAAAGGTAAGGCGACACCCGTGGGGATACCGTGCGTGAGGCCGCAAAGTGATATGAGGTGCTACAGGCTAGATCGATGTGACATCGAGTCGGGGTCCTGACAGCGTTGGCATCAGAGCCGGACTGCCTGTAGGTTCTCCAAGCCAAACTGGTCGATGTTGAGTCTAGAAATTCTTTAGTTATATGTAGGGGAATTGTTTGTGGGTTGGAACGTAAGGCTCTTTTTACTCCTCTATCTTATGACATTCTGATCTGAGTCAGTCTATTCTTCCACCGGGGGTTAAGGAATTAGGATCTATTCTCTCTATCAGGATCACATGTTTCTAATCAGTAGTACCTTATAAGTTTGATGGATACAAGCCTAGTTCAGTTCTACTACCACATTATGTTGCTAGGATAGACTCAGAACTTGATATGATGATGTTGAGTGTGTATGTAATCCTTTGTCAAATGTCTCAAAATCCTTCTTGAGCATTTACAGCTGTTATGCTGCCGAAATTTTGCTAGAAATTCTAATGCTTTTGCATTACGATTGTGTTTTCAGATGGCCACTCGCGACCTCAATCAAGTGGTTCGCCTGACTCGATGCCTAGATGTACCCGGTCATACTGCCATGTTGGTCAGGGTAATGACTGAGGCTGGATACCGTTGGTATCCTGAGTACACGATCGAAGAGCAATTCCGAGACTTTAATCAAAGCCAGTATCTCTGCACTGTCAGGATATTTCCATCTTATCCTGGGTCCACCGAGCCCCTTCACTGCTCCTATGGACTCGGGGTTACTATTGAGATGGCTGTGCAGGACGCCGCCTACTCTATGATGACCATCATGCGAGTCAGGTCTGGTCTATTTCGGGACTCTGATTTCCGGTATATGCCAGGATCACTTCCGGGAGCACAAGGGTATCTTCAGGCTATCTATGCTGACCCCACTCAGGAGGATTCACGGACTCGCACCACTGCTGAGATGCTCGAGGATAAGGACCGTGAAAATCGGGCCTTGAGGTTAGAGCTCTTCAATACCCGTGCTGACCATTGGGCCACATTGACTCGGTTTGCACCGGCGGTGCAAGCTGGATATTCGGATATGCGCGATCTCTATCCTGTGCGATCTGCTTTGCCAGACGTGATGGGTTGGCGTGATGTAGGAGGCATCACCCCACCTCGCGGTCCCCGCAGGCCACCGTCTGTTGGTCCAAGACCTCATCCTAGTCCCTATGGTCCACAAGCTCCGCGAGATCGTCTGTTTCCGGATGATCATGTTGAGCTCCCAGGCTATGGAGGTGATTTCTACGAGGACTACTACGGATCGGTCTGAGTTAGTGGTAGTATCACTAGTTCGTGTTAGCTGTGTCGTCTATCGTCCTGCGTGACTCGTGGGATATGACCTAGTTGTATCGCCTTCCGGAGGTGTAGAAAAATAATGTATAGGAGCTTGGGATGCCTCTGATGAGATGTAATCCTCTTTTCACCGTAATAGTACTTTGTTTGGTCTTGTACTAAACCCTGTATGGTGTGTATGACGATGGAATAAAGAAGCAGTTTCTGTATCTACCATGTCATACGGATGATCATCTTGCATTTCGAGTTATTCCTTACATTCTGTATCCTATGTCGGAATTTTATCATTCTGACTAAATCATTGTCTTGTTTTCCTAGGATGGTCAACACGCGCACTAACCCTGCTCCTCAAGAGCAGGCCGAAGGCAGTGAAGTCAGGAATGCAAATCTGCCTCATCCTCCTTCCCTAGCCGAGGTTATGATGGAAGCCGAAAGAAACAAGCGGGAGACCAACCGTTTGTTGGAGCGTATTGAACAGAACACAGCACACCATCAGAGGTCTAACGTGGTGTCACTCAGTGATTTTATCAAATTACATCCACCCACGTTCCACCACTCCGTCGAGCCTCTCGACGCTGATGACTGGCTTCGCAGTATCTCTCACAAGCTGCGTTCCGCGCTAGTAGCTGAGGCTGACAAGGTCACCTTTGCTGCATATCATCTTGAAGGCCCCGCCAGTCTATGGTGGGAGAATTATGGAGCTATGCGCCCAGCGGGCCATGTCACTACTTGGGCTGAATTCAGCGAGGCTTTCCGTGAACATCACATTCCGGAGGGTCTCATGGACCGTAAACGTGAGGAATTTTGCAATTTCACCCAAGGCCGACTCTCTGTGGATGCTTACAGCAGGGAGTTTGGTAACCTCGCACGATATGCAACTGAGGAAGTTTCTACTGATGCCAAGAAGCAAGCAAGGTTCCGTAAGGGACTCAGTCCTGAGCTTCGCCGCGACCTCCGTCTGCATGAGTGCACATCTTTTCAGAAGCTTGTTAACAAGGCCATCAGTGCTGAAACTGGTCAGACTGATTATGACGCAACACGCAAGCATGGCCGTGACATGGGTTCCTCATCCGGTGCTGGTCCTCAAAAGCACCGTGTGTGGGTGCCCAACACCGCCCTGCCACCCAGGTTTACACCAAGGCCATCTTTCCAGGCGCCTCGCCCTGTTCAACAGTCTGCTCCAGCCAAGCCCTATGGTGGTCCAACCAACAATGCTCCTCCACGTACCAGTTCCGTGACTTGTTTCAAGTGTGGGGAATCTGGCCACTATATGCGTGAGTGTCCCCAGACCAACCCCAACCAATCTGCTAAAGCTGTTGGCCGTGGCAAGCCGACAGGTAAAGTGTTCCATGCCAAGCCGGCCACCGCTACACGTGGCCATGTCAACTGTATCTCTGCCGAAGAAGCTCAAGAGGATCCCAACGTCGTTCTTGGTACGCTTCTTGTTAATTGCCACCCGACATCTGTTCTTTTCGATACAGGAGCCTCTCATTCTTTTATATCCGAAAATTATGCTCGTTTGCATAACATCGCATTCGGTGATATGCCAACCTCTATGGTAATTCAAACTCCGGGATCCAAATGGCAAACCTCTAGAGTAAGCCATGGAAATGAAATCCAAGTCGACAGACTAGTTTTCCTCGCATCTTTGATAGCTCTCAAATTTTCAGATATTAATATCATTTTGGGTATGGACTGGATGTCAGCTCATCGTGCCAAAATTGATTGCTTCTCTAGGACTGTTCAACTCACTCATCCTTCGGGGAAGATAGTCAATGTCTTGACTCGATTAGCCAAGCGACAATTATATTCTCTTAACGCCAGCCTTTGCCAGACCTTGAGGACGTCCCGGTAGTCCGTGACTTCCCGGATGTCTTCCCAGAGGAATTGCCAGGTGTTCCACCTGACAGGGATGTTGAGTTCGTAATAGACCTCATTCCAGGAACCGTTCCGATTGCTAGAAGACCCTATAAGATGGCACCACTAGAACTAGCCGAGCTTAAGAAACAACTCGATGAGTCCTTGAAAAAGGGTTTCATCCGACCTAGTTCATCTCCGTGGGCTTGCCCCGTCCTCTTTGTCAAGAAGAAGGATGGTACGGACCGGATGGTTGTAGATTATCGACCTGTCAATTTGGTCACAATCAAGAATAAATATCCGCTTCCCAGGATCAACGACCTGTATGATCAGCTCGCTGGATCCTCAGTCTTCTCCAAGATGGATTTGAGGTTGGGCTACCATCAAATCAAAATCAGAAACGGGGACATTCCTAAAACGGCTTTTGTTACTCGATATGGCCAATACGAGTACACCGTCATGTCCTTCGGTTTAACCAACGCTCCAGCCACCTTTTCTTGGTTAATGAACTCAATCTTCATGGAGTATTTGGATAAATTCGTCGTGGTTTATCTCGATGATATACTCATCTACTCCAAGAACGAGGAAGAACATGCCGAACATCTAAGGCTAGTGTTGAAGAAACTTTGAGAGCATCGCCTTTATGCCAAGTTTTCCAAATGTGAATTCTGGTTGTCAGAAGTGACCTATCTGGGTCATGTAATATCTGGTAAAGGTATTGCTGTTAACCCTGAGCGAGTTCAAGCCGTCCTTAATTGGACTCCACCTGAATCGGTCAAGCAAGTTCGGAGTTTTCTGGGCTTAGCAAGCTATTGCCGTCGCTTTGTCGAAAATTTCTCCAAAGTTGCTAAACCTCTAACCGAACTCCTCAAGAAAGATAAGAAGTTCGAATGGACTCCACAATGTGAGCACAGCTTTCAGGAACTGAAAAGACGCCTGACTTCTGCTCCCGTACTGGTACCGCCAGACTTCTCCAAGGACTTTGTTATCTACTGCGACGCCTCGCGACAAGGACTAGGTTGCATTCTCATGCAAGATCGACAGGTAATTGCCTACGCTTCACGGCAATTGCACCCACATGAGGAGAATTATCCTACTCATGATCTAGAGCTTGCAGCCGTAGTCTATGCACTTAAGACCTGGCGACATTACCTCCTCGGTAACCGTTGCGAAATATTCACTGATCACCAAAGTCTGAAGTACATTTTCACCCAACCGGATTTGAATCTCAGGCAAAGACGGTGGGTTGAGTTGATCACAGATTTTGACTTAGGAATAACTTACACCCCAGGGAAAGCCAACGTCATGGCTGATGCGCTAAGTCGTAAATCTTATTGTAACAACCTGATGTTACAACAAAGTCAACCGCTTCTCCATGAGGAATTTTGGAAGCTTAACCTTCACATTGTTCCTCAAGGTTTTCTTTCCACCTCGGTGGCAAACCCTACCCTTACGGATCAGATCATCAAAGCACAGAAGGTAGATCCGAGAATTTCCCGCATCAAGAGACACATCAAGAAAGGAATTGCGAATTATTTCTCCATTACTGATCAAGGGGTCGTATACTTCAGGAATCGACTAGTGGTTCCCAAGGTGCGAAACCTGAGGCGATTGATCCTTAAGGAGGCTCATGAATCTCCCCTCACCATTCATCCCGGTAGTACTAAGATGTATCAGGACCTACGCCAGAGGTTCTGGTGGACTAGGATGAAGAGAGAAATTGCTCAATATATTGCTAATTGCGACGTCTGTCGTCGTGTAAAAGCAGAGCATCAACGGCCTGCTGGCACCCTTCAACCCTTAGCTATTCCTGAATGGAAATGGGATAAAATTGGTATGGATTTCATTACCGGTTTTCCCAGGACCAAGAGAGGGAATAATGCTATCTTCGTCGTTGTCGATCGCCTTTCCAAAGTAGCCCATTTCCTACCTGTTCGTGAGAGTATAACCGCTAGTCAATTGGCAGACTTATACATCTCCCGGATAGTGTCTCTCCATGGTGTTCCTTTGGAAATTAACTCGGATCGAGGAAGTCTTTTCACCTCTCGATTTTGGGAAAGTTTCCAAAATGCTATGGGAACCCGTCTCTCCTTTAGCACCGCTTTCCACCCTCAGTCGAGTGGTCAAGTGGAACGCGTCAACCAGATTCTAGAAGACATGCTTCGAGCCTCTGTTATCTCATTCGGAATGGATTGGGAGAAGTGCCTTCCATTTGCCGAATTCGCTTACAACAACAGTTATCAATCTAGCTTGGGTAAAGCCCCTTTTGAAGTTCTCTATGGACGACGGTGTCGAACACCCCTTAACTGGTCAGAGACCGGGGAAAGACAATTCTTTGGCCCGGATATGATTCAGGAAGCAGAAGAACAAGTTCGTATCGTTCGTGAAAAGTTGAAAACAGCCCAATCTCGTCAAAAGAGTCAATATGACCGAAAACATAAGGCTATGACTTTCGAGGTTGACGAGAAGGCTTATCTTCGGGTCACCCCTCTGAAGGGAACCCATCGTTTCGGTATCAAAGGCAAATTGGCTCCTCGTTACATTGGACCTTTTCGCATTCTCGCCAAACGAGGAGAAGTTGCCTACCAGTTGGAACTACCTCCGCACCTCTCCAGAGTCCACGATGTCTTCCACGTTTCTCAACTCAGGCGTTGCTTCTCGGATCCTATCCGTGAAGTGGACCACGAAACGCTTGATCTCCAAGATAATCTTACCTATCGAGAGTACCCCATTCGTATCCTCGATCAGGCCGAACGTACCACCCGACGTCATAATATCAAGTTTCTCAAAGTTCAATGGTCGCACCATTCTGAGGATGAAGCAACCTGGGAAAGGGAGGATCGTCTTCGACTCGAGTATCCCGCCTTCTTCCCGGAGGAACCCAAATCTCGGGACGAGATTCTTTTGAGTGGGGGTGAGTTGTCACATCCTAGTTAGCCATGCATTAGAGTGTTGCATCATGTCTACTTTTTCATCAGAAACTTGAAATGGGGATGACAGAACCCCCAGTCCCCTCTGAAACCAACTAGGGTTTACTAAAAAAACTTTTCAATGAACCTGAAATGCCCTTCTAAAATGCCCATCATTTTTGTCTTGGTTCAGAACCTCTGCCAAAAGTGGTGCACATTTTCCTAGGCCATCTTAGGGTTTTTGAATTAAATCATAAATATTTGAATTTGGGCATTTAAAATTATATAAAATATTTAAATGCTCAAATATCTCCAAACTAAAATGTTTCATGTTGGAAATAATCCAACTATGGACCAGGAGTAATTTGGTGATTTTTGAAGTTGCCTAGGTATTTTATTAAATTCAAACAAAGTTGCAGATATATTAAATAAAAACAGAAACAGAAAAAAAAGGGAAAAACTTACCTGTCGCCCAGTACCGGCCCACCTGCCGGCCCAGCCCAGCACCGCGCCAGCGAGCTGCTTCCGGCCAGGCAGGCAGGCAGGTGCTCGACGGCGAGCACCGCATGGGTGCCACGCACCTGCTCGCCGCCTCGCCGCCTCCCTCGCCCGGCTAACGCCGTGGATCGGCCTCCCTCTCTCCCCCGAACCCCCCAGACACCCCCTCTCCTCTCCAGCTCCTCCCCCTCGCACGCCCCAGCCATGGCCGACGCCATCGCCGCCACCCCCTCGCCGTAGCCACGCCCTCCGTCCACCCCACGCCGTGCCACCGTGTCCAGGAGCTCCGCCGCCGTCCACTTCATCGAGCTAGCCGAGCCCCGTGTGCTCGTGCGGCCCGAGACCACCGCACCGACCTCGCCCGAGCTCACCGTCGCCGGAGATCCCCTTCAACGCCGTCGCCGCCTCAGCTCGTCCCCGACCTCGCCGGTGGCCTCTACGGGAGCGCTGTGAGCCTAGCTACTCCTCCGACCCTCTCTCTCTCATTCCTGAGCCGTGTAGCCACCGCACGAGGATCACACGCCCGCACCACCGCGGATCTCGTCGCCGACGTGCTTCCGGCCACACTCCGGCCACAAGATGGTGTCCATCTTACTCACCGAGTTCCGCAGCACCTAGCTAGCCACTCCCCGAGCCTCACCGGCCCCTCTAGCGCCAAGTTCATCTTCGGCCGAACCCTGGTGGCCGCCAAAGTCGTCGCCGGCGCCAACTCCGGCCACCCCGACCCCAACGGACTCCACCAAGAGCTGCGGCTTGCCCTCAGCTCCACTCCGGTGGTCTCCGCGGCCCATTTGGTGGCCGAAATGGCCAAAACCACTCCCGCCGCCGCGTCGGGCTCGCCGGCGGCTAAACGCCGGCGTCGCTGGCTTTGACTTTGACCACGGGTGGGCCCTGGTTGACTCCCCTGAGTCAATGACAGGTGGGGCCCAGCCCTGTTAATTAAACAGGATTAGTTTTAATTAAACTTTAATTAAAATAATCACCCTGACATGCGGGACCCACTGTCAGGTTTGACCCAGACCTGTTCTGTTGACCTGCTGATGTCACACTGACGTCAGGCTGACGCAGTAATTGATTTTCTGGAATTATTCTAATATAGGAAATTCCAGAATATAATTTAAACTTCAAAAATTCATAACTTTTATTCTGTAACTCCAAATCAGACAAATTATATATGAAAAATGATCAGAAAAATCCAATCTATCCATCTGTACTATTTTCATGCATGACTAAACAAGTTAACTTGATGTTTAATGCAGAACAAGGAAAAACACTTTAAAGGGCCATGTTTGAGTTTGAAATTTGAATCTTTGATTCAAATTGGTTCAAACCCTTCTGGTCTTAGTTGCATTAGCCCAACACACTCATATTGCTATGTTTCATGCATGCATCATATTGTTGCACATTGTTTGGTGATGGTTGTATATCGGTGTTCTTTGCGGCAGGATCTGCCCCCGAGGAGTACCGTGATTACCCTAACGAAGAACCGTATCAGTGCATCGAACCATCAGGCAAGCAACCAACCATTTGATCATATCGATACAATCCCATGTTCTCGCTCCTGCTCTCTTTTACTGCATTAAGACAACACGTTTCAAACTGCTGTGTGTTACGGTAGTTGAACCCATTTCCTCTGCATGACCTGTCATTGCCACAGTAACTAGATGAAACCCACTAGCATGTGTAGGAGTTGATTGAGCCATATGTATGTGTTGTTCCTACCTTGCTATGCCTGCTATGCTTAGAGTCGTGTCAGGTCTGGTTCATCTGGGTGATGGGCTAGAGTGAAATGCGTATGTCGGTAATGGGAGTGGTGTGGTGAACACAATTTGGTAAAGGTATCGATGAGAGGCCATGTAGGAGTACATGGTGGGTTGTTTCATTGAAGCCAACATTAAGCACTGAGATCTGTATGTGTGATTTAAGATTCAGCTACTACCATGCATTGGGCCCGAAACCAATGGACCCTCTCGACTTCTTATTCACCCTAGTTCTCTGTCCAGGAGTTGCAAGTAGTTTCTGGTGTTTGTAGTATACTGGAGGCCGTGGACAGCGCTGACCGTAGGGGTGGGCTGTGATGCGGTAGGTACGTGGCACGGTGTACCGAATACCCGTTAGGTATCTCGGAAACCCTGTTCACATCGTTTGGGGCTGTGAGCGATACCTCGGCTGGATCTCCTCATGGATGGAACCCGAATAGGCGATAAACCTGGACTAGAGACTTAGGTGATTAGGTAGGTCGTGGCCGACACCCACGTTGGGCTTCCGCTTGAAGGTTGCCGAGTACATGTCGTGTAAACGACGATAAGTGGTGAGAGCGTGTATGAAGAAGTACACCCCTGCAGGGTTATCATGATCTATTCGAATAGCCGCGTCCGCGGTAAAGGACTACTTGGTTGCCTATACAGTTCATAGATAAGTAAATGGAAACTACTAAAAGTCTCAAGATAAGTGTGAGTGCCGAGGATGGCTCTTCCGTAGGAAGACGGAGGTGGATCCTCGGTAGTGTATTGAAGTGGTGATTAGTGGACTCGTGTGCGCAAAACCATTTCAATTTGGAGTATCGTAGGTTAGCCTAGCCAAGAGTCAAAGCTGGCTTGCTGCAATAACTCCACCAACCCTTCTTGATAATTATGCATGTATGTAGGATCTGATGTAAGTCTTGCTGAGTACCTTTGTACTCATGATGCTATAATTTATATTTTTACAGAAGACGCTGCAACCCCTTCTGATGGGTTCTACGTAGACGTTGACATCAATGAGTAGGCTAAGACCCAGGTGGTGATCCTAAGCTTGTGAAGGACCACGTAGTATAGCTAGGCTTTCCAAGCCTCTTTTATTTTACTAGTTGTCTGTACTCAGACAAGTTACTTCCGCTGCTGGTTTGTATGACTGTATGACTTGAATGCTGGGTCGTGTGACCCGTACCTTTGTGTATGTTATGTATGGCTCTCTGAGCCTTAAATAAAGTACTTGTGTCGTAGAGTCATGTTGTGATGCTTCGTTGTATTTGCACATATCGAGCATATTGTGTGTATGATTGTAATGCTTGGTATGTGTGGGATCTGACTATCTAGTTGTTTATCTTTAGTAGCCTCTCTTACCGGGAAATGTCTCCTAATGTTACCGCTGAGCCATGGTAGCTTGCTACTGCTCTGGAACACTTAGGCTGGCCGGCATGTGTCCTTCCTCGTTCCGGTGTCTGTCCCTTCGGGGAAATGTCACGCATTGAGTACCGGAGTCCTGTTAGCCCGCTACAGCCCGGTTTACCGGAGTCCTGCTAGCCCAGTGCTACAGCCCGGACCCACTTGCTGTTGACCGACACGTTCGAGGCTGGGTCATGAATGCCTGTCCCTGTAAGTCTGTGCCACTTTGGGTTTATGACTAGTCATGTCAGCCCGGGCTCCTTATCATATGGATGCTAGCGACACTATCATATACGTGAGCCAAAAGGCGCAAACGGTCCCGGGCAAAGGTAAGGCGACACCCGTGGGGATACCGTGCGTGAGGCCGCAAAGTGATATGAGGTGCTACAGGCTAGATCGATGTGACATCGAGTCGGGGTCCTGACACACTGAAATCAAGCAAAGTTGCCGGTGTGACATTTAAGTTTTCTATAGCAACAAGTTGAATAGATATCCCTGTTTTAAGAGGCAAAAAAGAAAACAATTAGTGGCCAATAAAGGAGGATGAAACATGCGGCCACAAAAAGAAGCATCTACCTTATCTTGATGGAAAACAAAGTATAGGACAATAGCATTTCTAAAACGGTTGCATTGATTCATATTAATAGAGAAATTCTTTTAAAACAGATCAGTAGTTAATTCTGAGATTAACAACAGCAAAATAGCTGCATGGGACATGCCAGCACCATGTGCGTCCACACGTATAAATGGGTGATGCAGAGTATGTAGCCAAGCAGCATATATGCGATGGTCCCATATTTGCTCTCTTTGAACCTTCTTCCTATGTGAGGGCAGCAAATCTAGTCGTGCACAAACTACCCGACCCCCCAGTTTCTTTCCCTTTTCAACAAAGAGATCGGTTCCTTACAGATGTGTGTACTGGGTTACCCCCTTTTTCCCTTTTCGACCTACAAAGCAGTCTATACTACTTTCTGCCCCTCCTTTCCTCATTGAACCACATCCTAGTTTCTTGCTCCAGCCCACCGCACCCTTCTTTCCTCTTTGAACGAAGACCTAGATTCGACTACAGATCGAAAAAGATCCACATGCAGCTAGAGCAACGACGGTTTCAAAGAAACTTATACCTTAGGGTCGTCGGGATGTGGCAAGGCGTGCGGTAGGAGGCCGGATCTGCCCACACTATGTACGACAGTGAGGAAGAAGGGGTCGGTGTCCCTCCCGCACAGGCGCTGGGTGAAAGAGAATAGCGCAGCCGGCAGTGGATTCCCTCCCTCGTCGAAGGCGATAGAGTGAACGCTGCACCTCCTCCCCTTCCCGGTGCGACGGGATACGGACGCCTCCTTCACCAGCTGTGAGGGGGGAGAGAGAGACAAGAGGCCAACGCAGTATTGTTTAGATCTGGTGAAGAGAGGGTGAGAGACTATAAATATAGCAAACCCTAGAAAATGAACGCTGAGCCTCCAGCATGTAACATATATGTAGTGCGGCGAGCGTGTGGGGAGTGCAAACCCTAGCGAACAAGCGCTGAGGCTCCCGCTTATATATATACTACTGTAGTATGGACTGAGCTCCGGTGCCTTCACTGCACCTGCTTTTGGTTGTATGACAGGTGAGCCAGCCACATTTTGGGCCCACCTGTCGTAACACCCTAGCGAAAATTGCACCAACGTGAAAGACGACTGCGTCTCCAACGCAATCAAGGTGAACCGACGAAGGATATCATCTTTGTGCGTAACAAGCAAAGAGCACTGGTGGAAGACAGCTTGTTTTTCGTCAAAAATTGATCAGCTTCACCAGCCGACGCAGCCATGAGGCGCAACCATGAGCATCGATAGGTCATCGTGGTGATGCATCATCCATTTGACATCAAGTTTGGGTGAGGCACCTAAGAAGTTCGACAAATCCTCACCGTGGTCTGTTTCTTCTCAGTAATCAAGCTCGAGGAAGGAAGAACCACGTGGCAGAGGACAGTGAGGCGGAACAACAATGGCCATCCAATTTTGTGCAGTTCCACTAAAATTGAGGAAGACATGCCCGGGTATGAAGACACGCATCGCTGTTTCCAAAAATATAAAAAAGGGTTAGCAACGACATCTCAATTGTCAATAAGAATTAATGAAAAGTACGCCAACAAACAGAAACATCATAATTATCTTGATGGGAACTAAACCAGGATACCCGAGAAAAAAACATTTCCTCATTTAACCAGTGATAGTACTACCACCATATGGACAATGAACACACAACCACCATATACTTTTTGTCGAAACAACATGTATACCTCCACCGAGGCATAAATCAGGACAATTTTTTGAGTGGCATTTCCTCTATAATAGTACTAGTAGGTGATGTTGGACCAGCCGACGAACCCTAGCTACTATGCATGGGGAGATGGGGAGTAGTCGCATAGAAGAAAACCCGCACGCAGCGACCTGGGGAGCTGGACCAGTACAAGAAGGTATACCTCAGGTGGGCGAGATGTTGTTTAGGCGGGCGGGCGGGATCTGCCCACATGACGGCAGCGAACAAGGGCATGAAGGATCTTCATCCGCGCCAGCGCCGGCTCCGAGAGGACGGTGCGTATCGGCTTCCTCCGTCGCCGACGGCGACAATGTCAACGCTGCACCTCCTCACCTCCCGTAGCGGACGGGATTCGGCTGGATCTATGACCACCGATGAGGAGAGAGATAGAGTGGACACTATCATCTTGTTTTGATATGGAGAGGGTGAGAGAGCGAGACGCGAGAAACTCTATCAAATAAGAGGCTATAATGGAGTAAAAAAAAATCTCCATAGCAGTGGTTTTAAATAGAATACGCGCGTTCCCGAAAAAAAAACGAAAACTGGCGGACAATTTTTATGGTCTGTCTAGGACACATCTAGATGTGACATAGTTATGTTACATATAAGTTGATGTCCATTCTGTTTGTGGTCTTTTCCTAGTTTTTTGTTTCTTGTTGCTACATTATATACTTGTGGGAGCTTAGATGTGATATCCTTAAATAACATCTAGATGTGAATTAGACAAACTGATTTTCTAACGTACCAAGAAAGAAAACTCGATCAAAAACACGCCCTCGCTTCCAGGTCGCGAGAGTCGTCGCGCACACACACATAGACATAGACATGCATATCCGTGTTTACGTAAAATTGCATTTCCATCTCCATCTCCAATCATATTTGTCCAACTGGCACATTATTTACGTTGTTAATTATATACGCAGCAATATTAACGTACAACATCTCTTCTTTGCGCACGTCCGGACCGCTGCCATGGCCGGTCCTGACCAACCCGAACCCTCTTCATCACCCGCGCGTGCTTCCCGCCCGAAACGGTCAGTGCCGCATTCATGCCCGGCCAGAGCGGACGCGACCTCTCACTGGCGCCGGCATTGATTGTAGCGCGCCGGCCGAGAGAGCGTCGCCCGCGCCGCTTCCGGGTGCACGCGGCTGCTCCGCGTTCAAAGGTCGCAATAGCCGGCTACAACATGCGTGATCTCTTCTGGTAGTGTAAGTTCTTGGGAGTCCGTGCTACAGCTAGCTGTCCTCCCCCAACTCGTCAATCTCTTCCAGTAGTGCTAGTACTCCATGACGCGATCCATCGACAAGCAGGCGAGAAAGTTATGGTATACTACTCGGTTTGCAGTGAGTGGCATGCCGAGTGACCGTGCGGGGTCGAGCCGTGGAGGAGGGTGAGACACGAACATGACAGACGTGATTTAAATGTTGGTTTTGCTCGATGGCGCGATCCAACGAAACGAAACGTTGGTTTCTCTCCATTTCCATTTTTTCTCCGGAAAAACGGAAACTTTTTCACTCCATTTTCATTCCTATTCCAAGGCTACCCCGTTACAACATTCCATCAAATACAAAGGAAAACTAACACGCATGCTGATGCATCTCAATGATTCACAGATCATAGCCAATATTTACTTCACAACTAAAGAAAAAAGTTGTGAGAGCGTGTACGATAGAAAAACTACTGATGGAGTCACTACGACTTAAACCCTAAACCCTAAACATGATTTAATTTCATGGCCAGGTAGAACCTGTCAAAGGAATGTGCTAGAGGGAGATTCTTTAGTGAGAATGTCAGCAACAATAGAAGCAGCACTCTTTGGTTCTCCACCTTATGGTACCTCTTGTTCCATAGCACTTTCCATGTCGGGAAGGAAAGACGGCTGGCACCCTCGGATCATACGATGCTTTTGTGCAGTTCCACTAAAATTGACCTGAGCATCCCTGATGGCAAAGATATTGAAGAAGTGTGATTAGAATAATAGTACTGGCACTAGTTCATGAGACATAAACTCATCACAAATAGAAGCCGGTAGAAGTAGAGAAAGATAGACATGGAGATGGAGCTACGGCAGTGGAGCAAGCCGGCTCCAAAAGGAAGATGGACTACCTGGGACGTCGGGTTGTAGCTAGAAGGGCGGTTGGGACGCGGCATCGGCCCATACTGCGGTGACCCCCGATTGGGACGCACTGGCTGTGGGTTTTCTCCCTCGCCGATGTCGACCGCGTCTACGCAGAACATTGTTCCCTTCCCCCAGCTGCGGTATCAGGCCCGTCGTTCTATGCTTATGAAGAGAGCAACCTAAGCAAGCAGGCTTGTAGCTTAGGCTCCTGCTAGTGTATATATAGTGGTTTTCTTTTTCTCTCCATATCAACCATTTTATATTGCGTACATGTCATTCAAGAGTGAAATGATGGTTGCTTCTTCCGACTAACTTACTGTGTGATTTGACTTCTCCTTAGTGGCCCCTACACGTACTCCCCCTACGTGTATGCAACAGTCACACATACACATGGACGCAAAAACGCGCGCGACGCCCTAATGCATGCATGTCCGAGCACACGACGGAACACACACGGTCACGCTCAAGTGCTCAACCTATATGTGCATGCACACACATACTCAGTCAGGGTGAGCTAGTGACCGTGTGAACACCGGAATATATATATATTGAGCGCAATGAACGTATTATGAAGTCCACTGACCGTATTTTTACAAATATACAATGACAGACAGTGTATTTATCTCGTTTGAAATTAAGCCATATTAACCGGAGAGGAGGCAGCATGGACTAGCATTACTTTGCTGTGTCCCGTCAACTTGTCGAACGAGGAGAAGGTTGCAGGACGGGAGAAGCTTGCGCATGGTGGCTCGTAGGACAAGGAGAAACTTTTGACTAATGCAAGATGTCCCTCGCTCAGGCGGTGGACATGCAACAGTTAATTCGGTGTCAGATTGCCAGAAGCATACACTATACTACTAGTGCTATTATTGTTCGACTTCCTGAACAGCCAAGCGCAAAGTTTACTAGTACTACTACTATAGTCCATAAAGGTACGTACTATACTAGTACTAGGAACCGGATGGAGGAGCCTCTGCACTCTTATTATAATTTTAAAATGTGATAAAGCAATCTTCAACACATTTGGTTCTCTTCGCGGGTTCTCGCATGTGATAATGGAAGTTGATTGCATGGAACACTCGCCACAATTCTCGCTTAATTCTGGCTCATATCCTATTACAAATAGTAGCGCTCAGTAATATTTCCTCTTTTTTTGTTATTCAGCATGTAAACAGGCCAACAAACCTTGCGGCGCATCTTCGTGCGAACCGTGCTTGCTGCACTTTGAATGTGGCCGAGAGCTAGCTTGGTGAAACACCTCGCTTCCTACTTCTTTTTTTGCGGGGTACCTCGCTTCCTAGTGACCAGTGTCTTGGCTGATCGTCCTAAGGATGCTTATATATGAATAAAGCTCTCTCATTTACCCGCAAAAAAGATTAAGCCATATTAACCGGAAAGGAGGGAGTATGGACTAGCACTACTTTCTGGTGTGTCCCGTCAACTCGCAGAACGAGGAGAAGCTTGCAGGACAAGGTGAAGCTCGCTTACGCCTTTTGACTAATGCAACCTACCCTCAGTGGACATCCATCAGTCCATTCGGTGTCAGATTGTTAGAGGCATACACTATAGTACCCAACATGCAGAGTACCATCATTGTTCGACTTCACGAAGGGGCGAAGAGCCAAGCGCAGTAGTACGTGTACTTGGTTTTGCACCTTCATACTACTCCACGCTCTGTCACAGTTTACAGGGCGCGCTTCATTATGATGCATTTCTCTCAATGCATTTCCACCACTAGAGAGACTATAGACGCGTTTGGTTTAATGCTTAATTAATTAGGGCGTGGTAACCGCAATCAAGTCCACAATTTTCTCTCCATGTACTGTACTACTACGGAGTGCATGCATGTGTGTACCCGGGGTGGAAGCACTGCATGCATGTGTGTACGCATTATTCCCTCTAGTAATAGACGCCGTGCTATAACTACCAATGCTATTTTTCAGGCCGATCGCTAGTCGCCTTGGTCCCACAGATTTTTTTTTTCTTTTTTCTGAAGCGCGTTGTATAAACAGTGACGGATGGAGTAGTATGAGCGGGTTCAAAGAAGAGCGTATTGATGGTTGCTTCTTCAGAGCAACTTACAGTGGAAAGGTGGGGCTTATGATTTGACTGCTCATTACTCACTATTAATGCGGCGCAACGACCGCGCTGAGTCTCCCATGCGGTTTTGCACTACCCCTTCGGTTCTTAAATATACTCCGGAGTATTTGTCTTTTTAGATATTTCAATGAGTGAATACTCAAATATTTGTCTTTTTAGAGATTTCAAATGGACTGGCACATACGAATGTATATAGACATATTTTAGAGTGTAGATTCACTCATTTTGCTCCGTATGTAGTCACTTGTTGAAATCTCTGTTAAGGTGAATAGAATATTTAGGAACGGAGGGAGTACACATACGAAGCAAAATGAGTGAATCTACACTCTAAAATATGCCCGTTTGAAATTTGTAAAAAGAAAAATATTTAGGAACGAAGGAGTATAATTTTGTGCGTGGCACATGGACCCGGATGATGAAGAGGCTTCTGGCAATGCTATCAAGCTTCCATCATTTGTTTACATAATTGACGTACTATACAAATAATTTTCCAGCGACATGAAATTGTACAATGGTGTGAGCTTTCAGCTTTTGTTTCGCGTGTCTTGCCATCGATGCTCTTTCGGAAACAATAAAAAACTAACTTCCTTGCTAATGCACGTCAATTATTAGCAGATCAGAGCTAATAATTACATCACAACTGAAGACAAAGTTGTGAGAAGGTGTTAAATTAAAATTGATCCATGCTTTCATTGGCAGCAACGTCCCCCCAGCTCTATCTAAATCAACAAGGCATGTTGGGAAAAAAGTAGCTGTCTGGAGCATGCAACATTCCGATCATTTTGTGCAGTTCCACTAAAATAGAGCTGAGCGTCCCTGTTCCAAAGATATCAAGTGTGATTACGATAATAGAGGACTTGTCAGGACCCCGACTCGATGACACATCGATCTAGCCTGTAACACCTCATATCACTTTGCGGCCTCACGCACGGTATCCCCATGGGTGTCGCCTTACCTTTGCCCGGGACCGTTTGCGCCTTTTGGCTCACGTATATGATAGTGTCACTAGCATCCATATGTTAAGGAGCCCGGGCTGACATGACTAGTTGTAAACCCAAAGTGGCACAGACTTACAGGGACAGGCATTCATGACCCAGCAACGAACGTGTCGGTCATCAGCAAGTGGGCTCGGGCTGTAGCACTGGGCTAACAGGACTCCGGTAAACCAGGCTGTAGCGGGCTAACAGGACTCCGGTACTCAATGCGTGACATTTCCCCGAAGGGACAGACACAGGAATGAAGAAGGACATATGCCGGCCAGCCTAAGTGTTCCAGAGCAGTAGCAAGCTACCATGGCTCAGCGGTAACACTAGGAGACATTTCCCGGTAAGAGAGGCTACTAAAGATAAACAACTAGATAGTCAGATCCCACACATACCAAGCATTTCAATAACATACACACAATATGCTCGATATGTGCAAATACAACATGGCATCACAACATGACTCTACGACACAAGTACTTTATTTAAGGCTCAGAGAGCCATACATAACATACACAAAGGTACGGGTCACACGACCCAGCATTCAAGTCATACAGTCATACAAACCAGCAGCGGAAGTAACTTGTCTGAGTACAGACAACTAGAAGAATAAAAGAGGCTTGGAAAGCCTAGTTATACTACGTGGTCCTTCACAAGCTCAGGATCACCACCTGGGCCTTAGCCTACTCATTGATGTCAACGTCTACGTAGAACCCATCAGAAGGGGTTGCAGCGTCTTCTGTAAAAAAATGTAAATTATAGCAACATGAGTACAAAGGTACTCAGCAAGACTTACATCAGATCCTACATACATGCACATTATCAAGAAGGGTTGGTGGAGTTGTTGCAGCAAGCCAGCTTTGACTCTTGGCTAGGCTAACCTACGAGACTCCAACTCGAAATGGTTTTGCGTACACGAGTCCACTACTCACCACTTCAATACACTACCGAGGATCCACCTCCGTCTTCCTACGGAAGAGCCATCCTCGGCACTCACACTTATCTTGAGGCTTTTAGTAGTTTCCATTTACTTGTCTATGAACTGTATAGGCAACCAAGTAGTCCTTTACCGCGGACGCGGCTATTCGAATAGATCATGATAACCCTGCAGGGGTGTACTTCTTCACACATGTTTCCACCACTTAGCGTCTGCACACGACATGTGCTTGGCAGACTTCAAGCGAAAGCCGACGTGGGTGTAGACCACGACCTACCTAAACACTTAAGCCTCTAGTCCAGGTTTATCACCTATCCAGGTTCCATCCGCAGGGAGTCCGGCCGAGGTTTCCTATACGGCCCCGAACGATGTGAACAGGGTTCCCGAGATACCTAACGGGTATTCGGTACACTGTGCCACGTACCTACCGCATCACAGCCCACCCCTACGGTCAGCGCTGTCCACGGCCTCCAGTAGGCTACAAACACCAGAAACTACATGCAACTCCTGGACAGAGAGCTAGGGTGAATAAGAAGTCGAGCGGGGTCATATTTCAGGGCCCAATGCATGGTAGTAGCTGTATCTTAAATCACACATACAGATCTCAGTGCTTAAGGTCGGCTTCAATGAAACAACCCACCATGTACTCCTACATGGCCTCTCATCGATACCTTTACCAAATCGTGTTCACCACACCACTCTCATTACCGACATAATCATTTCACTCTAGCCATCACCCAGATGAACCAGACCTGACACGACTCTAAGCATAGCAAGGTAGGAACAACACATACATATGGCTCAATCAACTCCTACACATGCTAGTGGGTTTCATCTAGTTACTGTGGCAATGACAGGTCATGCAGAGGAAATGGGTTCAACTACCGTAGCACACAGCAGTTTGAAACGCGTTGTCTTAATGCAGTAAAAGAGAGCAGGAGCGAGAACATGGGATTGTATCGATATGATCAAATGGTTGGTTGCTTGCCTGATGGTTCGATGCACTGATACGGTTCTTCGTTAGGGTAATCACGGTACTCCTCGGGGGCAGATCCTGCCGCAAAGAACACCGATATACAACCATCACCAAACAATGTGCAACAATATGATGCATGCATGAAACATAGCAATATGAGTGTGTTGGGCTAATGCAACTAAGACCAGAAGGGTTTGAACCAATTTGAATCAAAGATTCAAATTTCAAACTCAAACATGGCCTCTTAAAGTGCTTTTCCTTGTTCTGCATTAAACATCAAGTTAACTTGCTTAGTCATGCATGAAAGTAGTACAGATGGATAGATTGGATTTTTCTGATCATTTTTCATATATAATTTGTCTGATTTGGAGTTACAGAATAAAAGTTATGAATTTTTGAAGTTTAAAATATATTCTGGAATTTCCTATATTAGATTAATTCCAGAAAATCAATTATTGCGTCAGCCTGACGTCAGTGTGACGTCAGCAGGTCAACGGAACAGGTCCAGGTCAAAACTGACAGTGGGTCCCGCATGTCAGGGTGATTAAATTAATTAAAGTTTAATTAAAACTAAACCTGTTTAATTAACAGGGCTGGGCCCCACCTGTCATTGACTCAGGGGAGTCAACCAGGGCCCACCCGTGGTCAAACCCGGGTCGGCTGCACCGGCGTTTAGCCGCCGGCGAGCCCGACGCGGCGGCGGAAGTGATTTTTGCCGTTCCGGCAACCAAACGAGCCGCGGAGGCCACCGGAGTGGAGCTGAGGTCGAGCCGCAGCTCTTGGTGGAGTCCGTTGGGGTCGGGGTGGCCGGAGTTGGCGCCGGCGACGACTTTGGCGGCCACCGGGGTTCGGCCGAAGACGAACTTGACGCTAGAGGGGTCGGTGAGGCTCGGGGAGTGGCTAGCTAGATGCTAAGTGACACGGTGAGCATGATGGACACCGTGGAGTGGTCGGAGGGTGACCGGGAGCACGTCGGAGACGAGCTCCACGGCGGTGGGTGCGGTTGAGCTCCGGGAGGTCGCTGCACAGCTCGGGAGCAAGAAAAGGAGGGGGGAAGATGGCTAAGCTCACAGTGAGTGCGACGAAGCCCTTGGTGTGGCCGGAGATGGACCGGAGCGACGACGGCGTTGAAGGGGATCTCCGGCGACGGCGAGCTCGGGCGAGGTCGGTGCGGTGGTCTCGGGCCGCACGAGCACATGGGGCTCGGCTAGCTCGAAGAAGTGGACGGCGGTGAAGCTCCTGGACACGGTGGCACAGCGTGGGGTTGACGGAGGGCGTGGCTACGGCGAGGGGGTGGCGGCGATGGCGTCGGCCATGGCGTGGGAGAGCGAGGGAGAGGAACTGGAGAGGAGAGGGGGTGTCTGGGGGTTCGGGGGAGCGAGGGAGGCCGATTCACGGCGTTAGCCGGGAGAGGGAGGCGGCGAGGCGGCGAGCAGGTGCGTGGCACCCATGCGGTGCTCGCCGTCGAGCACCTGCCTGCCTGCCTGGCCGGCAAGCAGCTCGCTGGCGCGGTGCTGGGCTGGGCCGGCAGGTGGGCCGGGTGCTGGGCGCCAGGTAAGCTTTTTCCATTTCTTTCTGTTTTCTGTTTTTTAATACTTCTGCAACTTTGTTGAATTAAATAAAATACTTAGGCTACTCCTAAAATCACCAAACTACTCCTGGTCCATAGTTGGATTATTTCCAACATGAAACATTTTAGTTTGGAGATATTTGAGCATTTAAATATTTTATATAATTTTAAATGCCCAAATTCAAATATTTATGATTTAATTCAAAAACCCTAAGATGGCCTAGGAAAATGTGCATCACTTTTGGCAGAGGTTCTGAACCAAGACAAAAATGATGGGCATTTTAGAAGGGCATTTCAGGTTCATTGAAAAAGTTTTTAGTAAACCCTAGTTGGTTTCAGAGGGGACTGGGGGTTCTGTCATCCCCATTTCAGGTTTCTGGTGAAAGAATAAACATGATGCAACACTCTAATGCATGACTAGCTAGGGTGTGACAACTCACCCCCACTCAAAAGAATCTCGTCCCGAGATTTGGGTTCCTCCGGGAAGAAGGCGGGATACTCGAGTCAAAGACGATCCTCCCTTTCCCAAGTTGCTTCATCCTCAGAATGGTGCGACCATTGAACTTTGAGAAACTTGATATTATGACGTCGAGTGGTACGCTCGGTCTGATCGAGGATACGGATGGGGTACTCTCGATATGTAAGATTATCTTGGAGATCAAGCGTTTCGTAGTCCACTCCACGGATAGGATCCAAGAAGCAACGCCTGAGTTGAGAAACATGGAAGACATCGTGGACTCTTGAGAGGTGCGGAGGTAGTTCCAACTGGTAGGCAACTTCTCCTCGTTTGGCGAGAATGCGAAAAGGTCCAATGTAACGAGGAGCCAATTTGCCTTTGATACCGAAACGATGGGTTCCCTTCAGAGGGGTAACCCGAAGGTAAGCCTTCTCGTCAACCTCGAAAGTCATAGCCTTATGTTTTCGGTCATATTGACTCTTTTGATGAGATTGGACTGTTTTCAACTTTTCACGGACGATGCGAACTTGCTCTTCTGCTTCCTGAATCATATCCGGGCCAAAGAATTGTCTTTCCCCGGTTTCTGACTAGTTAAGGGGTGTTCGACACCGTCGTCCATAGAGAACTTCAAAAGGGGCTTTACTCAAGCTAGATTGATAGCTGTTGTTGTAAGCAAATTCGGCAAAAGGAAGGCATTCCTCCCAACCCATTCCGAATGAGATAACAGAGGCTCGAAGCATGTCTTCTAGAATCTGGTTGACGCGTTCCACTTGACCACTCGACTGAGGGTGGAAAGCGGTGCTAAAGGAGAGACGGGTTCCCATAGCATTTTGGAAACTTTCCCAAAATCGAGAGGTGAAAAGACTTCCTCGATCCGAGTTAATTTCCAAGGGAACACCATGGAGAGACACTATTCGGGAGATGTATAAGTCTGCCAATTGACTAGCGGTTATACTCTCACGAACAGGTAGGAAATGGGCTACTTTGGAAAGACGATCGACAACGACGAAGATAGCATTATTCCCTCTCTTGGTCCTGGGAAAACCGGTAATGAAATCCATACTAATTTTATCCCATTTCCATTCAGGAATAGCTAAGGGTTGAAGGGTGCCAGCAGGCCGTTGATGCTCTGCTTTTACACGACGACAGACGTCGCAATTAGCAATATACTGAGCAATTTCTCTCTTCATCCTAGTCCACCAGAACCTCTGGCGTAGGTCCTGATACATCTTGGTACTACCGGGATGAATGGTGAGAGGAGATTCATGAGCCTCCTTAAGGATCAACTGCCGTAGATGCTGGTTCTTGGGAACCACTAAACGGTTCTCAAAGTACACAGCACCATGATCATTTATGGAGAAACAACTAGCACCTCCGCTAGCAATGTTCTCCTTGATCTTAGCTATTCCCTTATCTCGCTTCTGGGCAGCGATGATTTGATCCGTAAGAGTAGGTTTCGCCACCAAGGTGGAAAGAAATCCTAGAGGAACAATGTGAAGGTTAAGCTTCCGAAATTCCTCATGGAGAAGCGGTTGACTTTGTTGTAACATCAGGTTGTTACAATAAGATTTATGACTTAGTGCATCAGCCATGACGTTGGCTTTCCCTGGGGTGTAAGTTATTCCTAAGTCGAAATCTGTGATCAACTCGACCCAACGTCTTTGCCTGAGATTCAAATCCGGTTGGGTGAAGATGTACTTCAGACTTTGGTGATCAGTGAATATTTCGCAACGATTACCGAGGAGGTAATGTCGCCAGGTTTTAAGTGCATAGACTACAGCTGCAAGCTCTAGATCATGAGTAGGATAATTCTCCTCATGTGGGTGCAATTGCCGTGAGGCGTAAGCAATTACATGTCGATCTTGCATGAGAATACAGCCTAGTCCTTGTCGCGAGGCGTCGCAGTAGATAACAAAGTCCTTGGAGAAGTCTGGCGGTACCAGAACGGGAGCAGAAGTCAGGCGTCTTTTCAGTTCCTGAAAGCTGTGCTCACATTGTGGAGTCCATTCAAACTTTTTATCTTTCTTGAGGAGTTCGGTTAGAGGTTTAGCAACTTTGGAGAAGTTTTCGACAAAGCGACGGCAATAACTCGCTAAGCCTAGAAAACTCCGAACTTGCTTGACCGATTCAGGTGGAGTCCAATTAAGGACGGCTTGAACTCGCTCAGGGTTAACAGCAATACCTTTACCAGATATTACATGACCCAGATAGGTCACTTCTGACAACCAGAATTCACATTTAGAAAATTTGGCATAAAGGCGATGCTCTCGAAGTTTCTTCAACACTAGCCTTAGATGTTCGGCATGTTCTTCCTCGTTCTTGGAGTAGATGAGTATATCATCGAGATAAACCACGACGAATTTATCCAAATACTCCATGAAGATTGAGTTCATTAACCGAGAAAAGGTGGCTGGAGCGTTGGTTAAACCGAAGGACATGACGGTGTACTCGTATTGGCCATAACGAGTAACAAAGGCCGTTTTAGGAATGTCCCCGTTTCTGATTTTGATTTGATGGTAGCCCAACCTCAAATCCATCTTGGAGAAGACTGAGGATCCAGCGAGCTGATCATACAGGTCGTTGATCCTGGGAAGCGGATATTTGTTCTTGATTGTAACCAAATTGACAGGTCGATAATCTACAACCATTCGATCCGTACCATCCTTCTTCTTGACGAAGAGGACGGGGCAAGCCCACGGAGATGAACTAGGTCGGATGAAACCCTTTTTCAAGGACTCATCGAGTTGTTTCTTAAGCTTGGCTAGTTCTAGTGGTGCCATCTTATAGGGTCTTCTAGCAATCGGAACGGTTCCTGGAATGAGGTCTATTACGAACTCAACATCCCTGTCAGGTGGAACACCTGGCAATTCCTCTGGGAAGACATCCGGAAAGTCACGGACTACTGGAACGTCCTCAAGGTCTGGCAAAGGGCTGGCGTTAAGAGAATATAATTGTCGCTTGGCTAATCGGGTCAAGACATTGACTATCTTCCCCGAAGGATGAGTGAGTTGAACAGTCCTAGAGAAGCAATCAATTTTGGCATGATGAGCTGACATCCAGTCCATACCCAAAATGATATTAATATCTGAAAATTTAAGGGCTATCAAAGATGCGAGGAAAACAAGTCTGTCGACTTGGATTTCATTCCCATGGCTTACTCTAGAAGTTTGCCATTTGGATCCTGGAGTTTGAATTACCATAGAGGTTGGCATATCACCGAATGCGATGTTATGCAAACGAGCATAATTTTCGGATATAAAAGAACGAGAGGCTCCTGTATCGAAAAGAACAGATGCCGGGTGGCAATTAACAAGGACCGTACCGAGAACGACGTTGGGATCTTCTTGAGCTTCTTCGGCAGAGATACAGTTGACATGGCCACGTGTAGCGGTGGCCGGCTTGGCGTGGAACACTTTCCCTGTCGGTTGCCACGGCCAACAGCTTTAGCAGATTGGTTGGGGTTGGTCTGGGGACACTCACGCATATAGTGGCCAGATTCCCCACACTTGAAACAAGTCACGGAACTGGTACGTGGAGGAGCATTGTTGGTTGGACCCCCATAGGGCTTGGCTGGTGCAGACTGTTGAACAGGGCGAGGCGTCTGGAAAGATGGCCTCGGTGTGAACCTGGGTGGCAGGGCAGTGTTGGGCACCCACACGCGGCGCTTCTGAGGACCAGCACCGGATGAGGAACCCATGTCACGGCCATGCTTGCGTGTTGCGTCATAATCAGTCTGACCAGTTTCAGCACTGATGGCCTTGTTAACAAGTTTCTGAAAAGATGTGCACTCATGCAGACGGAGGTCGCGGCGAAGCTCAGGACTAAGTCCCTTACGGAACCTTGCTTGCTTCTTGGCATCAGTAGAAACTTCCTCAGTTGCATATCGTGCGAGGTTACCAAACTCCCTGCTGTAAGCATCCACAGAGAGTCGGCCCTGAGTGAAACTGCAAAATTCCTCACGTTTACGGTCCATGAGACCCTCCGGAATGTGATGTTCACGGAAAGCCTCGCTGAATTCAGCCCAAGTAGTGACATGGCCCGCTGGGCGCATAGCTCCATAATTCTCCCACCATAGACTGGCGGGGCCTTCAAGATGATATGCAGCAAAGGTGACCTTGTCAGCCTCCACTACCAGCGCAGAACGCAGTTTGTGAGAAATACTGCGAAGCCAGTCATCAGCGTCAAGAGGTTCGATGGAGTGGTGGAACGTGGGTGGATGTAATTTGATGAAATCACTGAGTGACACCACGTTAGTCCTCTGATGGTGTGCCATGTTCTGTTCAATACGCTCCAACAAACGGTTGGTCTCCCGCTTGTTTCTTTCGGCTTCCATCATAACCTCGGCTAGGGAAGGAGGATGAGGCAGATTTGCATTCCTGACTTCACTGCCTTCGGCCTGCTCTTGAGGAGCAGGGTTAGTGCGCGTGTTGACCATCCTAGGTAAACAAGACAATGATTTAGTCAGAATGATAAAATTCCGACATAGGATACAAAATGTAAGGAATAACTCGGAATGCAAGATGATCATCCGTATGACATGGTAGATACAGAAACTGCTTCTTTATTCCATCGTCATACACACCATACAGGGTTTAGTACAAGACCAAACAAAGTACTATTACGGTGAAAAGAGGATTACATCTCATCGAAGGCATCCCAAGCTCCTATACATTATTTTTCTACACCTCCGGAAAGAGTACAAACTAGGTCATATCCCACGAGTCACACGGGACGATAGACGACACAGCTAGTGCGAACTAGTGATACTACCACTAACTCAGACCGATCCGTAGTAGTCCTCGTAGAAGTCACCTCCATAGCCTGGAAGCTCAACATGATCATCCGGAAACAGACGATCTCGCGGGGCTTGTGGACCATAGGGGCTAGGATGAGGTCTTGGACCAACAGACGGTGGCCTGCGGGGACCGCGAGGTGGGGTGATGCCTCCTACATCACGCCAACCCATCATGTCTGGCAGAGCAGATCTCACAGGATAGAGATCGCGCATATCCGAATATCCAGCTTGCACCGCCGGTGCAAACCGAGTCAATGTGGCCCAATGGTCAGCACGGGTATTGAAGAGCTCTAACCTCAAGGCCCGATTTTCACGGTCCTTATCCTCGAGCATCTCAGCAGTGGTGCGAGTCCGTGAATCCTCCTGGGTGGGGTCAGCATAGATAGCCTGGAGATACCCTTGTGCTCCCGGAAGTGATCCTGGCATATACCGGAAATCAGAGTCCCGAAATAGGCCAGACCTGACTCGCATGATGGTCATCATAGAGTAGGCGGCGTCCTGCACAGCCATCTCAATAGTAACCCCGAGTCCATAGGAGCAGTGAAGGGGCTCGGTGGATCCAGGATAAGATGGAAATATCCTGACAGTGCAGAGATACTGGCTTTGATTAAAGTCCCGAAATTGCTCTTCGATCGTGTACTCAGGATACCAATGGTATCCAGCCTCAGTCATTACCCTGACCAACATGGCGGTATGGCCGGGTACATCTAGGCATGGAGTCAGGCGAACCACTTGATTGAGGTCGCGAGTGGCCATCTGAAAGCACAATCATAATGCAAAGGCATTAGAATTTCTAGCAAGATTTTGGCAGCATAACAGTTGTAAATGCTCAAGAAGGATTTTGAGACATTTGACAAAGGATTTCATACACACTCAACATCATCATATCAAAGTTCTAAATCCATCCTAACAACACAACGTGGTAGAAGAACTGAGCTAGGCTTGTATCCATCAACCCTATAAGGTACTACTGAATAGTAACGCGTGATCCTGATAGAGAGAATAGATCCTAATTCCTTAACCCCCGGTGGAAGAATAGACTGACTCAGATCAGAATGTCATAAGATAAAGGAATAAAAAGAGCCTTACGTTCCAACCCACAAACAATTCCCCTACATATAACTAAAGAATTTCTAGACTCAACATCGACCAGTTTGGCTTGGAGAACCTACAGGCAGTCCGGCTCTGATACCAACGCTGTCAGGACCCCGACTCGATGACACATCGATCTAGCCTGTAACACCTCATATCACTTTGTGGCCTCACGCACGGTATCCCCATGGGTGTCGCCTTACCTTTGCCCGGGACCGTTTGCGCCTTTTGGCTCACGTATATGATAGTGTCGCTAGCATCCATATGTTAAGGAGCCCGGGCTGACATGACTAGTTGTAAACCCAAAGTGGCACAGACTTACAGGGACAGGCATTCATGACCCAGCAACGAACGTGTCGGTCATCAGCAAGTGGGCTCGGGCTGTAGCACTGGGCTAACAGGACTCCGGTAAACCGGGCTGTAGCGGGCTAACAGGACTCCGGTACTCAATGCGTGACATTTCCCCGAAGGGACAGATACAGGAACGAAGAAGGACATATGCCGGCCAGCCTAAGTGTTCCAGAGCAGTAGAAAGCTACCATGGCTCAGCGGTAACACTAGGAGACATTTCCCGGTAAGAGAGGCTACTAAAGATAAACAACTAGATAGTCAGATCCCACACATACCAAGCATTTCAATAACATACACACAATATGCTCGATATGTGCAAATACAACATGGCATCACAACATGACTCTACGACACAAGTACTTTATTTAAGGCTCGGAGAGCCATACATAACATACACAAAGGTACGGGTCACACGACCCAGCATTCAAGTCATACAGTCATACAAACCAGCAGCGGAAGTAACTTGTCTGAGTACCGACAACTAGAAGAATAAAAGAGGCTTGGAAAGCCTAGTTATACTACGTGGTCCTTCACAAGCTCAGGATCACCACCTGGGCCTTAGCCTACTCATTGATGTCAACGTCTACGTAGAACCCATCAGAAGGGGTTGCAGCGTCTTCTGTAAAAAAATGTAAATTATAGCAACATGAGTACAAAGGTACTCAGCAAGACTTACATCAGATCCTACATACATGCACATTATCAAGAAGGGTTGGTGGAGTTGTTGCAGCAAGCCAGCTTTGACTCTTGGCTAGGCTAACCTACGAGACTCCAACTCGAAATGGTTTTGCGTACACGAGTCCACTACTCACCACTTCAATACACTACCGAGGATCCACCTCCGTCTTCCTACGGAAGAGCCATCCTCGGCACTCACACTTATCTTGAGGCTTTTAGTAGTTTCCATTTACTTGTCTATGAACTGTATAGGCAACCAAGTAGTCCTTTACCGCGGACGCGGCTATTCGAATAGATCATGATAACCCTGCAGGGGTGTACTTCTTCATACATGTTTCCACCACTTAGCGTCTGCACACGACATGTGCTCGACAGACTTCAAGCGAAAGCCGACGTGGGTGTAGACCACGACCTACCTAAACACTTAAGCCTCTAGTCCAGGTTTATCGCCTATCCAGGTTCCATCCGCAGGGAGTCCGGCCGAGGTTTCCCATACGGCCCCGAGCGATGTGAACAGGATTCCCGAGATACCTAACGGGTATTCGGTACACCGTGCCACGTACCTACCGCATCACAGCCCACCCCTACGGTCAGCGCTGTCCACGGCCTCCAGTAGGCTACAAACACCAGAAACTACATGCAACTCCTGGACAGAGAGCTAGGGTGAATAAGAAGTCGAGCGGGGTCATATTTCAGGGCCCAATGCATGGTAGTAGCTGTATCTTAAATCACACATACAGATCTCAGTGCTTAAGGTCGGCTTCAATAAAACAACCCACCATGTACTCCTACATGGCCTCTCATCGATACCTTTACCAAATCGTGTTCACCACACCACTCTCATTACCGACATAATCATTTCACTCTAGCCATCACCCAGATGAACCAGACCTGACACGACTCTAAGCATAGCAGGCATAGCAAGGTAGGAACAACACATACATATGGCTCAATCAACTCCTACACATGCTAGTGGGTTTCATCTAGTTACTGTGGCAATGACAGGTCATGCAGAGGAAATGCGTTGTCTTAATGCAGTAAAAGAGAGCAGGAGCGAGAACATGGGATTGTATCGATATGATCAAATGGTTGGTTGCTTGCCTGATGGTTCGATGCACTGATACGGTTCTTCGTTAGGGTAATCACGGTACTCCTCGGGGGCAGATCCTGCCGCAAAGAACACCGATATACAACCATCACCAAACAATGTGCCACAATATGATGCATGCATGAAACATAGCAATATGAGTGTGTTGGGCTAATGCAACTAAGACCAGAAGGGTTTGAACCAATTTGAATCAAAGATTCAAATTTCAAACTCAAACATGGCCTCTTAAAGTGCTTTTCCTTGTTCTCCATTAAACATCAAGTTAACTTGCTTAGTCATGCATGAAAATAGTACAGATGGATAGATTGGATTTTTCTGATCATTTTTCATATATAATTTGTCTGATTTGGAGTTACAGAATAAAAGTTATGAATTTTTGAAGTTTAAAATATATTTTGGAATTTCCTATATTAGATTAATTCCAGAAAATCAATTATTGCGTCAGCCTGACGTCAGTGTGACGTCAGCAGGTCAACGGAACAGGTCCAGGTCAAAACTGACAGTGGGTCCCGCATGTCAGGGTGATTAAATTAATTAAAGTTTAATTAAAACTAAACCTGTTTAATTAACAGGGCTGGGCCCCACCTGTCATTGACTCAGGGGAGTCAACCAGGGCCCACCCGTGGTCAAACCCGGGTCGGCTGCACCGGCGTTTAGCCGCCGGCGAGCCCGACGCGGCGGCGGAAGTGATTTTTGCCGTTCCGGCAACCAAACGAGCCGCAGAGGCCACCGGAGTGGAGCTGAGGTCGAGCCGCAGCTCTTGGTGGAGTCCGTTGGGGTCGGGGTGGCCGGAGTTGGCGCCGGCGACGACTTTGGCGGCCACCGGGGTTCGGCCGAAGACGAACTTGACGCTAGAGGGGTCGGTGAGGCTCGGGGAGTGGCTAGCTAGATGCTAAGTGACACGGTGAGCATGATGGACACCGTGGAGTGGTCGGAGGGTGACCGGGAGCACGTCGGCGACGAGCTCCACGGCGGTGGGTGCGGTTGAGCTCCGGGAGGTCGCTGCACAGCTCGGGAGCAAGAAAAGGAGGGGGGAAAGATGGCTAAGCTCATAGTGAGTGCGACGAAGCCCTTGGTGTGGCCGGAGATGGACCGGAGCGACGACGGCGTTGAAGGGGATCTCCGGTGACGGCGAGCTCGAGCGAGGTCGGTGCGGTGGTCTCGGGCCGCACGAGCACACGGGGCTCGGCTAGCTCGATGAAGTGGACGGCAGTGGAGCTCCTGGACACGGTGGCACGGCGTGGGGTTGACGGAGGGCGTGGCTACGGCGAGGGGGTGGCGGCGATGGCGTCGGCCATGGCGTGGGAGAGTGAGGGAGAGGAACTGGAGAGGAGAGGGGGTGTCTGGGGGGTTCGGGGGAGCGAGGGAGGCCGATTCACGGTGTTAGCCGGGCGAGGGAGGCGGCGAGGCGGCGAGCAGGTGCGTGGCACCCATGCGGTGCTCGCCGTCGAGCACCTGCCTGCCTGCCTGGCCGGCAAGCAGCTCGCTGGCGCGGTGCTGGGCTGGGCCGGCAGGTGGGCCGGGTGCTGGGCGCCAGGTAAGCTTTTTCCATTTCTTTCTGTTTTCTGTTTTTTTAATACTTCTGCAACTTTGTTGAATTAAATAAAATACTTAGGCTACTCCTAAAATCACCAAACTACTCCTGGTCCATAGTTGGATTATTTCCAACATGAAACATTTTAGTTTGGAGATATTTGAGCATTTAAATATTTTATATAATTTTAAATGCCCAAATTCAAATATTTATGATTTAATTCAAAAACCCTAAGATGGCCTAGGAAAATGTGCATCACTTTTGGCAGAGGTTCTGAACCAAGACAAAAATGATGGGCATTTTAGAAGGGCATTTCAGGTTCATTGAAAAAGTTTTTAGTAAACCCTAGTTGGTTTCAGAGGGGACTGGGGGTTCTGTCATCCCCATTTCAGGTTTCTGGTGAAAGAATAAACATGATGCAACACTCTAATGCATGACTAGCTAGGGTGTGACAGGACTGCTGATGAAACAATAAACACACAAATAGAAGCCGGTCACCTTTGCAGTCTCTCTTAAGACTAACTAGTTGGAGAAGATTAGGCTCGGAGTTGGATGAGGAGGATAGAGCAAAACCAATCTCCCTTTGTGCAGTCGCACTGAAATGTAGAGACGTTGCCTGTGTGACATTTTAGTACAACAGCACAAAACACTCTTAAGAAAAAAAGTGATTTGTGCAGTTCACCAAAAGGTCGCAATAGCAATGACGTGAAATGGATAGCCCTGTTTGCAAAAAAGAGGTAGAAAGGAAACAATTACTAGCCAATAACAGTTGATGACACATGCGATGGCAAAAAAGAAGCATATTCCTTGTCCTAAGGGAAGATAACAACATGGTTGTGTTTGTCTAAAACGGTGTGAGGACAAGAATGCGATATGGAAAGTACGCCGGACGAGCTACATTTTGGGCAAAGAAATATGGAAGATCCACATGCAGCGACGTGGGAAAACGGGCAGTGGAGCAAGGCCGGAGGGGATACCTGGAGGTCGTCGGGATGTGACTAGGTGAGCGGCGGCGGGCGGAATCTGCGAGAAGGTGGCGTAGGCCCTACCGCGCCGGAGCTTGGTCAGAGAGAACGGCATGTACCGCAGATCGGGACGTGCTGCCTCGGCGCCATAGAATGGAGAAACGATGCACTTCCTCCCTTTCCCCCGGCGGACGGGATGCGGCCGGATCAGTGACCAACGGTGAGAGAGAGAGGCCACCACACTCCCTTTCCCCCGGCTGATGGGATGCGGCCGGGTCAGTGACCAACGGTGAGAGAGAGAGGCCACCACACTCCCTTTCCCCCGGCGGACGGGATGCGGCCGGATCAGTGACCAACGGTGAGAGAGAGAGAGAGAGAGGCCACCGAAGCCTTGTGTGAGATACTCTGAAGAGCGGACTACCTTTTCCTCCATAAAAATCGTTTTATATTCTGTGTACGTGCCATTGAGCGCTATAACTTTATTTAAAAATAACGCGGCAACGCGTCAAGTCGAACTTTGTTTCATGCACGCGTGGTAAACGACCTCCCTAGGTAAACAACCGCTACAGGCGTTCAATTAGCACGTGGGCTGCCATTTCGTAAAGAAATGAGCTCCATCGTGTACCCGCGCGGGTGTGGCTGGGCACGAAGCATGAGTACGTGCACGATGCACCTATTCTCTTCTTGTATACGTACACCACCTACGTGGGGTTGTGTGAGAGAGATACAAACCTAGAGAGATATAGTGTGTGGGTTCTTGAGAGTTTTTTTGTGTGTGGGGGGGGGGTCAATCGAAAAATTTAACATATGCAATGTGTGTGAAATAGAGTCCTGGATATAACATATATATAGAGGGGGCGATCCACGAGAAGAGAGTGGAGGTATCATCGGCTTGAGATGTCCATAGAATCGAAGAGAGGGATGATGTGTGTGTGTGTGCGCGCGCGATCGATAAAGAGTGCCATCGAATTTGTGTGTGCCCACGTCAAAGATATAGAGTAGTTGGCCTACTGGAATGTGAGATGGGACATGTGCAGTTTGTCTCTGTGGCATGGATACCTACCTGCAGCGCTCGACTATCAGTGTGTGGTGGGGGAAGAGGGAGGCACAATTAACTATAGAGGTACAGTGGCTGGTATATGTGTGGAGGAGGAGAGAGGCCTACCTCATGTATTAAGTAGATCGATCTGCCTCATGTATTAAGGGAGATCGATCGGCATCCATGCATATGTGCAGGAGATGAATAAGGTTGGGAGAGAGACAGAGCTAGAGTGTTGGAGGGGGTGGTAGTGGAGTTGCTTCTAACAAATGGTGGGATAGACTTGCTAGACAAACGGAGGGCAGGCCGCAATATGAATAAGAGAGGAGATGGCTGCTTGTTGTCTGTGCACGTGCGTGTGAGAGACGGGTCAGGAGGCATGCACGAATGATGACGGGGGACGAGGTGGCTGTGGTAAGCAGACATAACTACATAGGAAGATCAATCGCCCTTTGTAAGAGAAAGGAGAGACATAACTTGTGAGGTACGTCGATCGATGGGGGGTAGTTAAAGTCGATCTAGGTATATGTTGGGAGATCGATCGGTATACATGCATGTGTGTGTTAGAAGCAAATGAGGCACGAGGAGAAGGATAGAGAGAGAGAGGGATGCATGTAGGAGGTGGTACGAGAGGCATACTATATCAAGGGGGAGGAGTGTGCGAGTACGAGAACGATGAAAAGAGTGGTGGGAGTGAGGCATGGACAGTGACAAGAGAAGAGGGGAAGCTTGTGTTTGTGCTAGGCACACCTGGCTAGAGAGGCATATCGATCGATGTGTGTCGTAAAGAAGGAGTTGGGGGCCTACACACACCGTGGGTGAACGACCTAAAGTGAAAAGACGAATTTGCGCGATGGAGCTAGAGAATGCTGAGGGAGGGTGAGAAAGGATGCGGGCGTGTGCATGCACAAGAGAAAGTTAGCGCTAGCTACAAAGATAAGAGGGTTGTGTGGGTGTAAAAGACGAATAGAGATCATATATACTTCATTATATAAAGCGAATTCGGATATTTGAAGAATTTATCATAGTGTTTCAAACCGACGGATGTGTGAATATATATAACGGTGATACACATGGTGTGGTTATGAACATGGTATACTGCATTTAATATATTTTATCTCTACTCTTATAAAAAACGGAGTTGTTGATGATGGTGTGCCTGCCATCCTGTATTATAGGCCGTCTGATTTATATTTGGCGGATAGCAAGGAAACTATGATGGTTGAAGTTGGCAATAATCATGATTGTAGATTCTTATTGAAATAGAGAAACGAATTCAAATTTAGTTTGAATTGCAGCGGTAGTATAGACATTTGGAATGCACTAAAATGTTGGTATGAATAGGTTACATGCATTATACAGCAAGCGAAAAAATTTAATCGGACATAACATGGATTCATACTCCCTCCTTCCATCTATATAGGGTGTAATGAGATTTTTAAGACCGCCTTTGACTATTGACAAGATTAATAGTACATGACATGCACAATGTGAAAATTATATCATTCAAAGAACCTTTCACAGACGAATTTAACGGTGTGCTTTGTGTAAGTTGCATGTCATATATCATTGCTCTAATATTTGATCAAAGTTAGCATCGAAAAATGCATTAGGCCCTACATAGATGGAAGGAGGGAGTAGCTTTGAATAGCATTTGTAGTAAAACGGGGCAAGATTCTCTCTTTATGTGGTGTGAATAGTTTTATTTTTTTCATTTTCTTTTTGGTTGAGGGAAGTGCGAATTGATTTGGTATGTACAAGTACAATATTACTACACGTTAGGCTTGTCCCTAAAATTCAACCCGCGTCTTGTTATATCCCGAAAATTCAGATATCGTGCTCCCAAAAATGGCGCCTTCACAACCCGCGCGTTGCTATCCCGAAATTACAACGCGCGCGAAAACTCCCTCCAGCTGCCAAATCCTGACACGCGAAATCCCCCTTCTAACGCTGAGCCGAAAGGGCGGCTAGTTCAAATCGGTAGGGGTACTTTTGTAACACACCCTACATTTTGGACAAGCGCGTTCCTAAGTCATGCTTCACCCCCTCCCATCGCCCCCTTTTCGCCATTCGAAATCCCAGGCCGCCATAACCTCTCCGCTCCAGCAGCGAAACCCCACCCTCCTCCATCCGCCACGTCACCGCTGCCCAGCCGGAGCCTCTTCCCCGACGACGTCGTCCACCGCAACAGCTCGATGTCCCTCCTCCACCTCCCCGGATGAGGATCCGTCGTCCATCTCGCCGTCCCGCCGGTTCAGCCGCCCCGTCCTCCACCTCCAAGGAGCTGCTTCAACGATCGCCTCGTCTATCGCGTCTGCTCCATCCCCACAGCGCCGCCTTAACCTGCTCCACCGGAACCGCAACATCCTCACCGACTTCTCGGACGAAGCCGAGGCCTACTCGGCGCCACCAAAGAGGTTGTACACTCATCGCATCGCACCTTCTCCTTAACTCGACCTCCCGGCGCCGACGGTGCTCCATCCCGCACCCCCAGGAGTGGCTACCTTGAAGCCGGCGCCACGGGCGACATCTCCACGGCGGCTCTCCCCCAGTGCGAGGCCCCTTCGGCGGCGGCGTCCATACCAGCCGGATCTGCTGCTGCTGCTCCGGCTCTCGCTCGATCGCTCGCTCGCCCAACTGCTGCGCTGCTCTCCCCCTCGCTCGTGCTACTGCTCTGCTCCGATTAAGCCACACTTCAGTCGACTGAATCGACTTTTGGGTCAGTCGATTTTCAGGGGTTGGGGGGCTCGCCGGAGTTAAGGAAGAACCACCCGCAGTGGGGACGGGGGCTCGCCGAAGAGGTACCCCACTCTCTATCTAAGGGTTCAGGGTGGGGGCGGGGGGCCTAGAGGGCTGGTCGGGGCGGCGGTGGCGAGTTGTTTCGGGGTGGCGAGGCGGCGCTGGGGCCGGCGGCGAGGCCGGTGGTGGCTGGCAGCTCAGGGGGGTGCAGGTTGAAGATGAACTGCAGGCCCTCCCTAAACTACATGTCAAGTGCCTCTCTGCTACCATTGCGTTCAGTTTCGACAGTAGCATTCAGATTCCACAGTAAATTTCAGTTTCGACAGTTAAGTTCAGAGTCAACAGTTTTTACCTCATCTGTTGTAGTCAGGTGGTTTTTGGTGATGTTAATTTTACATTCATTTTACATCATCTATTGGAGATGCTATTAGAATCCCACTTGAGATTGACGATATCTGTCTTGTGCTGCTTCAGCCTTGACGTCTTACGGCTCACCGGAGCTGCTCCAACGACAGAACGATCCATCACAACAGAGCAGTGCCCTGGACGCCGTCTACAGATTCCTCAGATCTTCCTCCACACCTCCGACAGCCACCTCTGCCTCAACTGCTTCAGTGACCAACCCAATGATGCTGAGGTCGACACGGCTACGGCAAAGAGGTTGTATACTTGTTGCATCACTTATTACTATACATTCACGTCGATCCATTAGGGCTATTTTGGTTCAACGGAAAAACATCGATCCACTGGTTGTTACCATCACTCTAAATTTCTGCATGCTCTCCTTACATAATCTCACCATATTTTTTTCATATGCATGTCAGATATTGTACACAGTCATGCTGAACATGTAGAGAAAAAGAGAAGAGTTTTGCGCGCCAATACAATGTCATGCAGACATCGCTCCATGGTGGGTTCAATCGCAAACCCTCCCCACCCCTCTCCAGATTGTAATCCAGAGGAAGATATCTGTTTTGAGGCAGATTCGGACGCCGCTGGCCACTCCTATTTACCCCCAAGGTGTTTGCTCTACCTTGGCAAGATGATGTTAGTCATATCATGCATATGTTGCCTTGCAGTGCCTACTTTTGACATCATATATGTCATCTACTTAGTTTAGACATGTTCTGTAATGCCACCTGTTTAGTTTCTATATCATATATGGGAATTATGCAGTCTCATGTCTTTTAGCCAGCCATAATATATGTGAAATGTGCAATGCCATCCTGTTTAACCAGGCATCATATATTTGAATGATATCTTGCCCATCCTTTTCTTCATTACATTTCCATTTGTCGACAATGTTTGTACATTAAACTACTCTTCTTGTGAATCAGCCATTTGGGTGGGAGATGGAAAAATCTAGAGTGAAAACAAGGCCTTCAGAGCAGACAATGCTACCTGTCGAAGCAGATCTCTTGTTGGGTCCCGATAGCTCCTCAGAGATGGATTCAGAGACAGATGACCAGTCCTATTCCCCCACTGAGGTGTATGCTCTAACTTGGCACGGTTATACTGCTCATATCATGCATACGGTGTCTTGCATTGCATAGTTTAGGCATCATATACACAATATTCAACACCATGTTCTTAGTTCAGACATCATATCGAATGCCCTCTGTTTAGCATATAAATCACATATGTGAATTAAATGATGCGATCCTGATTACTTAGATAACATGTAGGTGAATTATGTCACGCGATCCTGTTTAGTTATTCATCATATCTTTGAATTATGTTATGCTATGCTATCCAGTTTAGATAGACATCATATATGTGAAATTATGTCATGCTATCCGTTTTAGTTAAACAATATACATGTCAACTATTTCATGCTCTCTTTTTTCCACACTATCTATTGCATCTGTCTCTCATACAATATCTATACATTCAACTATGTTTCCTGTTTATCAGTCATTTGAATTGGAGCGGGTGATGCCAATATCTAGCGGACTAAAAACACGGTCTTCAAATAAAACAGTGCTACCTCTTGGTGGAGATAGCACCCCGGTTGTACATGCACAAGAACCAGCCCTACCACACATAACTCAAACTCTCGCAGATTGTACCCCTACTACGATGGACAGAGAACCAGCTTCACCCAATCTAACCCCAACCCCAGCCGATAGTAACCCAGTTCCTGTTGACACAGCACCATCTCCACCACAGATCTCCCAAACAAGAGCAGTTAGTAAGGCAGCTCCAGTGCCCAAAGGGCCAGTACTATCACGGCGAACCCCAACTCCACCAGTTAGTACACCTATTCCTGTGGAGGAAGCATAACCAGCTAGTCGTAGTTTAGCATCTATCGCATTTGATGTTGTTAAATCGTATGTGCGTATCTTCCCATCTTGGAAATATTATACTGAAGATGAAGGAAAATGTCAGTTGCAGGTGTTTGTCCAGAAGTTATGTGTAAGTAATGTTATTCATGGCAATTACTTTGCTTCGTCCCATACATCCTACCTCCATGATGGTTATAATACATCAAATTTTTTCATTTTTCTCTATAGAGAAGGACCGATTTGGAAACTCAGGATGAGGTAGCCTGTGCTAATACCTCTGCTATCTTCAAGAATGCTTGGTGGCAGTATCGGAATTACCTGAAGAAAACGTACTTCACCGGCAAAGAAACTCATCAAATTCCCTTACGTTCTCCTGAGACACATTTACTGGACGATGACTGGAAACGCCTTGTTCTGTACTGGTCCCAAACCAAGAATGTGGTAAGGTCTATGAGCTCATTTTCTATTTCTAAGTATTATATTCTTGCATCTTATTGTACTCTGTTCATGTAGAACAAGTGCCTAAACCTGAAGAACAACTATTCTAATTTAAGATTCCATTGCTAGCATAGGACATAGATATATGTTTGTTTGATGCTTTTATTATGTACTAGTACTTGGCAATAGAAGACTTGGTAGTTTAATCCTGTCCACCTTACTAATGAACTGGTTCACCGAAATGAGTTTCATATACTAGTACATGCTAAACTTGTTATGTGCCTACTTGTTTCTTCTTTTAGAATGCTGACAGAATATTGGAGAAGAGTGCCTTATTAAGCAACGGTAAAGGAAGTAATGCAGATAAGGTTCAAGATAGTGACACATCCTGTCTTGGTTTAGTGTTGGAGTTACTGGCCACTACCGCTTGCACAAGCTATTCAAACTCACTGTCTGAATCAGTTCGGTTTCTTGAGTCTCAACTACAAGCTGAAGGACATCGATCAGCTATGCTGCAACAAGAAGCGGAAGGACTGCGGAAGTCCCTGGAGCATTCAGATGCATACTTTCTGGTGCAACAGCAAGCGTTGGAGGATTTTAGCGCCAAACAGGACAAAGCTAATCAGCTTGCTAAGCTTATTGCCAGCATGGTGGATACCCAGGATAACGTTTCTTGAGCTCTTCTGAAGTTGTTTCAGTTATGCTCTTATTTTGCTGCCGCGTTTATTTGCATTGGTGGCCAATTTTGATGGCCAGTGTATATGATATGCTGCTTTGTTCCCTATATTTGCACTGGTGGCGAACTTTGATGCCCAGTGGATGTAATATGTGTAATAGCCGTGATAGCCTAGCGTTAGTTGCTTGCTTATTTATTTCCTTATTGTCTTGTTTATTTGTTTGCTTGTAGTCATTGTAGTTCTTTTTCCGCGGTTAACTAGTGGCTGCAATAACCTATTTTTTAAAACTAGGCCACAATAACCATGGGCTAATATTTACTGTAGTGACACTGGGCCTCCTACGGGACGTAGAAACAGTGGGCCTTCTACGGGCCGTAGAAACAGTGGGCCTTCTACGGGCCATAGAAACAATGGGCCTTCTACGGGCCGTATCATCAATGGGCCTTATACGGGTCGTATGATCGATTGGCCAAACATGGGCCAATAACATGCCGCATTATGGCCGTAAACGGGCTAGAGTTGGAATCATTCGTTCATGGGCCGACCGTAACAGACCATCGTTAATAGGCCGTATTTGATGACGCTATGAAAACGACCCAACGTATTAACGGACCACAAACGGGCCGACTGTAACCACGGGCTAAATTTGGCCCCACAAGCAGAAAATGACAGTAACGGGCCGTAAGTAAACGAATGCTGGAAATGAGCCCAAGAATAAATGGGCTCTGAGAAGGCCGAAAGATAACATGGGCTGGAAACGGCCCAACGGAATAACGGGCCGTTAATGGGTATAAAGTGATACATTGTTCATTACGGGTCAGTTTCACCACGGGTCGTTAATGGGTGTAAAGTGATACACTGTTCATTACGGGCCAGTTTCACCATGGGCCGTTAATAGGCCAAGAGTTACATAGGGCCTCATATGGGCCGAAAGACGTCATGGGCCATACATGGGCCAGAAGTGAAACGGGCTGGAATCATATTGGATGGCCGAGATGACGCTACTGGGCCTAATTCGTATAGGGCGTAATGGGCCTTGGGTTAGCGGGCTGTAAATGGGCTATATGCGAACAAGCCGTTAATAGGCTTCCCATGGGCCGGCCCGCCACCTTTTGACCAAGTCAAACGGGCCGGCCTTTTCACAGGAATGGGCCTCTGTTGGGTCGTGCCACGTGTCGACGTATCATAGGCGCCTTTCGTCCAATGAGTGGTTGACATCTGTCCCAACGATGAGCCGACACGTGTTTCCTCCAGCCAATGATGATTTTACACGTGGGAAATCCCCATTGGTCGGGGCTGTTAACGGGTTATCGAATCCAAAACCCGACCCGATAGCTTAACGGCGTTCCGTTACGGTGGATGCCACGTGTCGGTCACCCTTGACGAAAGCACTTCTGTGACACGCAATTTATCGTCATGGAAGTAGACACTTCCGTGATGATAACTTTGGTAATGTCATGGAACACTTCTACGACAGCACAGGTATGACTATCTTGATTCTGTCATAAATTTGTCATGGATGTACATGCATGACAAAAAAAGCGACCTACTGTGATAAACACGTATCGTCACGGAAGTGTATTTTTTTGTCGTGTTTGTGCCACTTGAAATGTTCTTGTTGAAGTTGGGCCTTGAGTTCTTCTTGATCCAAAATTGCCCTGAAGTAAGGGCCATGTGTTCATGATAGGCATACTTCGTATCTTCGAGGTTAGTCTCCTCTTCTTCCTCTTCGTCCTCTTCCTCCATACTAACCTTGGACTTTAGAGGAAGGTTGGGTTTCTTTACTCGTTGAGAGCGAAGTACCACATTGTCGGCGGTCTTGTCCAAGATGCTCATAGCAACGAACTCATCCAACACATCACTTGAGGACAAGGTGTGGAAGTCCGGCCTTTGAAGAATGACGGAGGACATGGCTTTGTGGTAGGGCATCATTGCCTTGAGGAATTTGTGCTTGATCCAATTGTCATCCGTGTCCTTGCTTCCATGATCTCGGAGCGAGACCGCGAGTTTGGTTACCCTCCGATAGAGCTCACGAGGTTCTTCATCTTCTTTCATTGCAAACTCATCGGCTTCATCTTGCACCACTTCATAGTTGGAGCGTTGAATGCTTGCGCTTCCCCGGTAGAGGGAAACCACTTGGCTCCAAGCATCTTTGGCCAAGGAGTAGGGCCGGAGATGAGGAAGGTCTTCGGGTGGGATAGCTTCTTGAATGATGAAGAGAGCATTCTCATTGAATTGATTATCCATGGCTTCTCTAGGAGTGAAGTTGCTTCGGTCATGCGGATAGAAACCTTCTTCAATGATTCTCCAAAGGTTAGTGTTCACATGATTTAAATGACGCTTAAAACGATAGACCCAAGAGTCAAATTCAACATTCTTCTCAATCTTAGGGGCCGGCCCGGCATGATTCAAATGAGTGGAAGGGAGAGGTCCACCATAAAGTGGAGGTTCCACATGGGCAAAGATGCCGGTGCCACTCTTAACACTAGTAGGAAGGGCTTTCTCGCTAGTAGCTTCCCCCTTGTCGGAGGTAGCATCCGTCACCTTGTTGGCGGGATCACCCACTTTCAACGGTGCGGTGGAAAGTTTAAACTCTTCTAAGAAATCTTTAAACATGCTTTTAACCTCGGTCGTCATGGAGGTTTTCAATGTGTCCAACGCCACATTGAACTCCTCACGAGAGACCGCGGTTCCCCCCATCTCCCGTAGAAGATACCGGATTTGCACCAGAGTGCTCCTCCTCACCTTCTACGACGTCAACCATACTCTTCGGACGGTAAAGTCCTTAATAAAGAGATGAGGCTCTGATATCAATTGAAAGGATCGATATGGTTGACTAGAGGGGGCGGGGGTGAATAGGCAACTAACAATTTTTAGCTTTTCTTTAATAATTTAAACTTTGCATCAAAGTAGGTTGTCTAGATATGCAACTAGGTGAGCAACCTATATGATGCAACAAAGATAGGAACACAAGCAAGCAAGGGATATATCACAAATAAGCTTGCACAAGTAAAGGAACGAGATAACCAAGAGTGGAGCCGGTGGAGACAAGGATGTGTTACCGAAGTTCCTTCCCTTTGAGGGGAAGTACGTCTCCGTTGGAGCGGTGTGGAGGCACAATGCTCCCCAAGAAGCCACTAGGGCCACCGTATTCTCCTCACGCCCTCACACAATGCGAGATGCCGTGGTTCCACTATTGGTGCCCTTGGAGGCGGCGACCGAACCTTTACAAACTAGGTTGGGGCAATCTCCACAACTCAATTGGAGGCTTCCAACGACACCATGAAGTTTCACCACAATGGACTATGGCTCCGCGGTGACCTCAACCGTCTAGGGTGCTCAAACACCCAAGAGTAACAAGATCCGCAAGGGATTAGTGGGGGGAATCAAATTTCTCTTGGTGGAAGTGTAGATCGGGGCCTTCTCAACCACACCCGAGCAAATCAACAAGTTTGATTGGCTAGGGAGTGAGATCGGGCGAAAATGGAGCTTGGAGCAACAATGAAGCTTAGGGTTGGAAGAGGTAGTCAACTAGAGGAAGAAGACACCCCTTTTATAGCTTAGGACAAAAATCCAACCGTTATCCACCTACCAGCCCGCGACCAGCAGTACTATCGCCCCAGACCAGCGGTACTACTGCAAGGCCACGCGGTACTTCCGCTTGCTAATAAGCGGTACTACCACAAGGCCACGCGGTACTACCATGCGGACCCGCGGTACTACCGCAGTAGCAGCAGCAGCTAGGGCAGACCTGTAGCACAAGGGCTAAGGGCGGTACTGCCGCGGGCGCGGTATTACCGCTCCCCCTTGCGGTACTACCGCAAGGCAGGAAACCCCTAGCCTGGGAAGAGCGCGGAAAAAGAAACATCCGTGCCTACTTCCGCTAATAAACGGAAGAAGCAAAAATCCGACACAGCACTACCGCAGAGGAACGGTACTACCGCCAGGCAACTGAGCTAGGCCGCGCACGGTACTACCGCGCAAGGGATGCAGTACTACCGCAGTGGTGCAGATGTAAAAAATTACATCCGCCCTTACTACCGCGAAGGAGCGGTACTTGGCCTGGGGGCCACGGTACTGCGGCTCCAGAGGAGCGATAGTACCGTGGGCACCTGTGGTACTACCGCGCCAAAATGCGGTACTACCGCGGGTGCCTGCGGTACTACCGCTCAACGAGGAGCAGTACTACCGCAAGTCCACCAACAGCAGCCAGGACAAGGAAAAGAGGATCAACGGAGGATGCTCAAAAGTGCAGGGGAAAGGAGGGGACAAAAAAGAAAATGTGTACGTGATGATTCCACCCAAACCTTTCCGACGCGAACCCCCTTTTGATCAGGACTGGGCGTTCGGTTAAACCGAACCATTCGGTCCGGTTCTCCAGGTTTTGAACAAATTCGGTTTTGGAAAAATAGTAACCGATCGGTCATGTGAAAAAACAGCTAACCGAGCATTCGGTGGACCGAGATTTCGAGTCGGTCCTGGGTCAAGGCCGAACTCACCGATATATTAGAGAACGAGAGCAAAAGCATGCACACTCCTGAATTTAATCAACAAATAAACCTTGTGTACACACAAGAAGTAGATCCCGTGAGTAGAAAAATCAGATCCTACTAGCGAAACCATCACGTGAACTCATCAGCATCTCACGGGCCTATCAAGAAGATCCAAAATCATAGAAAGAGGAGGCAGAAGATCAGAGGAAAAAGACATGCGCAGGCCGGAGGGCACCACCGCCGCCCGCTGGGTGCAGTCGTGCAGATCGTGGAGAAGCAGAGGCGGCGCACTGGCTGCTAGTCGTGCAGATCGGGGAGAAGGAGAGGCGGCGCACTGGCTGCTAGGGTTAGGAGTTGTGTGGGAAATCGATCGGGAGTGGAGTCAGAAGCGTAGCAGTTAGTAGGACGGGCCGCTGGAGGCTGCGTACAGAAGCAAGACTTGAGATGTTAGGCTGTGGGCTGAGCTGAGATTTTACGTAGACGTTAGTCCATCTGATCGGTCTCATCGGTTATTTCGGTTAACCAAAGTAGAAGACCGAAATTTCCAAATTATTTTCGGTTTTTACAAAGTGCAGACCGAATTAAAGACTGAAATTCTCGTTTCGGTCTATTCGGCTTTGGTCTCGGTTTTTTCGGTTCGGTAGTTCGGTGCTCGGTTAATATGCCCAGCCCTACTTTTGATAATACGGCTTTCTTACGACTCAAATCCACCAAAAAGAAACGTAGAAACGATGCCGTCTTCAACAGTCTTCGAGGGGCACCAAAACGTCTTGTGCCTAGCGATGAAACGTCTGGGAAACTCAAGACACACGATTAGTCCGTAAAAGCATTGTCATCAATCACCAAAATATCTTAGGGATAAATATGCCCTTACACCAATGTACAATTTCAACGCACACATTAAATATTTTTTGATAAACTTTTGATATTTTTAAATACATTATGGACATTTTGAAATTAAATGTTTTCAAAACTTTTTTTAATACATGGTAATGTTTTTTCAAATACATGTTTTACATTTTCTTAATGACAATAAACATTTTACAAAAACTACACTAACACTATTTTACATGGTTCAACATTTTTAAATTTGCATACACTTTTTTCTAATACATCTCACATATATTCTGTTAAGGTTACGACACATGTTTTTACAAAACAAAAACATTTTTTGACATTGTACACACTTTTTTTTTGAAAATGTCACAAACACACTTTTTGAAACTCGTGAACATTCTTGAAATGTTACACTTTTTTGAATGTACGAAACATTTTTTTGATTCACACAAATATTATTATACATTGTTATAAACATTTGTTTGAATTGTCCTTAGAATTTGTGGTATTTTCTGGAGGTCACAAAATATTTTCAGGTTTCATAAAATGTTTATCTATCAAAAAGTGTTCGCAATTAAAAGTTTTGCTCAGGTTTCAGAAAAAAAACAATTATGTTTCAAGAAGTGTTTGCACTTTAAAATTTTGTTCAGGTTTCAAAAAATGTTTATGTTGCAAAATGTGTTCACTTTTTCAAAGTTGTTGGTTTTTAAAAATTGTTCGAAATTTTTAAAAAGTTCTCGCACTTTATGAAATGTTCGAAGATTACAGAAATAAATATGTTTTCAATACTTGTTTGCCCCTAAAAAGAGTTTTCAAAGTTCGACGCGTTGGTTTCTGCTTAAATATTTTCGGCCTCTTATTATGTCAGTCATTATCGTCTACTGTAGTGGGTAGGAAATCAGGTCAACAATGCCAGGTCCCAACTTTGACTCCACGGCATTTTTTTTGGAATTATTACCTCGCATGTTAAGAAAAAGGAAGAAAGAATTTTTACATCTCGTGTGAAGAAAAAAAAACTCGTTTCATGTCTGGTGGGCCGGCCCAGTCGATTCCGCAGCCAACAATCCGAAATATTTTGAAAAGCATTATTTACGAAATTCCAAAAACGTATTAAAAATGTGACACAATTTTGAAAATCAAAAATATTTTTCATAGCATCTGAAAAACTGTTGGAATTCTGAAGATATTTTGACAAATGTGATTTTTTTGAAATAGTGAACAGTTTTTAAAATGTGAATAGAATTTTAAAATTCGAAACATTTTCTAAAAAACACCATATGAATTGAATTTGCGCCAAAAATAACAGCAGGAACATTTTTAAACTTCCGAACAATTTTAGAAATGTGTGAACATTCTTTGAACTTCACGAATTCCCAGTTTGGGCCGGTCAGGATTAGTGGGCCGGCCCAAATTCTTTTCGATTAGAGTAGCTGGTTATCCCGGCCGGGATTGTTGTATTCCCAGTTTGCCAAACAGGTCTAGGGTACAAAATAGACCGGGATTACAAATTCAAAGTGCCAATTTCCGGAATCAAAGTTTTTGGTTTGATTTAGCTTTTGTCTACAACTTCAAGGTTTATTTTGGACTTTTTCCTTTGAAATCATAAATAACCTTCCTGCACTGCAACCACGGGAACGAAGAATTTCTTTTCTTTTGTAATACTCGATCCGACGGCTCGGGCTCTAGAGTAACCTGCAAGGCTGGGCGTCACTCTGTGCATTTGAAAACCGAACCAAAAAACCATACCGAAAATAAGCCGAATCAAACCAAATTTATGGTTTTTATGGGTCCTGGTATGGTATAAATTTTTCATATCGATTTGAACTTTGGTTTTTACGGTATATATCAAAAAACCGAACGGTTAACCAAATAAACCAAAGTAAAAAATAATTTTATATTTCTTGTGATAAACAACCATACAAGTTGTCATTTTTCTTGTACATGAGTCAAATTCACTACTAAGCACGTAATTTTTTCTTGTAACATAGTCATTTTTCTTTTTTTATAATGCTAAGCACGTACATAACCATCAACAGATGAATCAATGCATGCATATATACTTATATATAGTTATATACCATTTGGGTAAAACAATATGTGTTTTGAGTCATACATTTGCAAGTTATTATTACGACATTTTCAAATTCACGTTAACTTTGATTATTATGGTATATACCGAAACCATACCGAAATAATTTAATATATACCAAACCCGAATCGTATTTTAATTTCATACCGTATTTACCGAAGTATTAATATCATACAAACCGAAAAACCGTATAAACCAAACCATGTAAACCGAATAAACCGAACGCACAGAGTAAGCTGGGCGCCTGGGCCCAACCCAACCTCTCTGCCCCGTCGCCGTCCATTCACACGCCACGCACGGGACGATGCTTCGATGCCTTAAGGCACCTACCTTTATGTCTATAATATGTGAACCCAACAGATAGCTGGCCCACATGTCAGCCCAAAAACATGTGCTTTAAGGCACCGAAGCTGTGTCCTCCGCACGACGTCGTCACCGCCCGCCCGGCTAAGCCACCGTCCCGTCCCCGCGGTATTTCTTTCCTCTCCTCCAAGACACCACGCCCGCCCCTCCACCAGACTCCCGTCGGCATTTATACCTCCGGCGGCACACGCATCGTACACACACAGAACCGCGGCCAGCCCATCGACCGCCCGATCCCCAGATCAGGAAGCAAAGCTGAAACCCCAGTCGAATCGGAAACCTAGCGCCATGTCTGCCACGGCGGGGGACGAGGCGGCGGTGGCGGAGCGCCTGGAGGCGCTGCGGAGGAAGCTGGGCAAGAAGCAGCACTTCGAGGAGGCCGTCGCCGACCTCGCCGCCACGCTCCGCGACCGCTACGCCGGCGCCTCGCCCGCCCTCCGCGAGTCGGTAAGGCCGACCCGACCTCACCTCCGCCATCCCTTCGAGAGATTATTAGTTTGGTCGTAGAAGGGAGAGGTTGCCGCTTTGCATGGATCTAGGAGGAGAGGATTTGGGGATGGGAAATTCGATTGGTGCGGAGCCGGATCGTGCATAGTATCCAAATTACATTTGTTCAGATACAACTGTCGAAATTAGCAGCAAGGCTTCGGTTAGTTAAGCTGCGCCCGTTTTGGTTGAATCAACCAGCAATGAACGCTCTGCTTCGGGTGATAGATGATGGCCATTCCAGTTTCAGAGTTCTTGGGTATTCTCAATTACCCAAGCAGCAGAAAGTGTTAGTACTGTCTCTACTGCAGCTGGTGTGGTATGTAGGTAAAACTACGATTCTTAACCTTATTTGATCCGCTGAAGCTAGCCTCAGCATCGATTTGCTACAGAAATCCTTGCCTAGCATCCGAGGTGGACCTTGGAAATAACTTTATATACTAAGGTGCCAAGCCTAAATCATGTTAACCAGTGTCTGGATTAATCATTTTTAACTAATGTTTCCTCAAAACAAAGGAACCAACCAATATGACATATCTTATAATTGTTGAAAACTAGCGCAATATATGGATAACCTATTTAAGGCAATTGTTTTCCATGTTCTATATGAACAAAAAACTTGTGATCATGGGTCTAATGAGTTAAAATCGCCAAATAACAAGAACTAAAATACCATTGAAATGAACAGGGTTATATGTACATGATGTGATGAAGAGAGTAATATAGCTGTGCCATTTGACTTCCATGGCTGGATGCACTTTGTATTGTCAGCATAAACAAATATATGGTCATGAACAGTCACGATTGTGCACACCACATGTCACAAAGGCATCAGACTGGAAGTATAAGACTGGGAGTTCAAAACAGATGTTAGTGGGGATATTTGCCATAGAGAGCATTCGGCTATGGAGAGTATTTCCATTATCTCCTGAACCGATCTTCTTGGTACTCGGTACAAATGCACCTAGCACTGTTTTAGATGGAAATGTTCTCATGGAACATTCTTTTTGCCTACTATACAGCCCATGACTCTGCGAGCCATGTTATCATTTTACGGGTTGCTGCGCGCTACAATCCAGTTTTCTTTTTCATGCCTGTCATCCTATTTTTCTGCCTTGTTTTGTTGTCATTCATATATGTGAACTACTTTTTGCAGATGTACTCTACGGTTTGCCGTGTTGCAACCGTCCTTCAAACTAGATATACAGCACCTGGATTCTGGCGTGTTGGTCTGAACCTCTTTGTAGCAACAGAGAAGCTGTTAACTAATCCTGCTGAAAAGGAACGCCTGAAAACCTGCATTTTGAGGGCCCGGGAGCATCTTGATGAAAAAGAAAATGAGGAGTCAATGCCAACCAACAGAGAACCAGGTATGTAATCAAGATTTTAACTTGTGAATTTAGTAACACATCAATACTTAGCATGAATACATTTATGAAATTCCACAAGGCAACATTCTCATGGCACATCCCTTGCTGGTAATTCCTGTATTGATTGGTCTGGTTGTGTTCTGGCAGCGATGTCAATAATAATTCAGTTTGTAATGTCCATAGTTTAATACTCCCTCCGGCCTCCGTCCCATAATATAAGAGCGTTTTTGACACTACACTAGTGTAAAAAACGCTCTTATATTATGGGACGGAGGGAGTAGATGGTATTACGTGCTATATCATGGCAACCTGTATAAACATAGGAGACATTTGGCCATATAAGCCTTTTTGTGTGCTTACTTTGGTTACGTCAAGTGTCTGTCCTCAGAAGTCTTTACCCTTTGAAATATCTACTTACTAATAAGATGTTGCCTTTCCCAGACACTAGATTCCTTTTTGAAGGCCACCTTACCGTGGGACAAGAACCTCCTCCTCCAGCATGGCTTGTCGCCCAGAATTTAACACGAGAATTGAACATCTTAGCGGAACCTTCTGGAGATCAAAACGGGAACAACACTAGAACGGAGTTGAGGCCTGAGGAGATGACACCTGCTATAATGAACTTCTTAAACACCTTATCAGGGGACGCGGAGCTTGAGAGTGCCTTGGAAGCATCACTGCAGGTAGGTTCACGAGGACCAATTTTTTTGGTGCCCATTTTCACATCTTAACCTTTCTATATTTAGTTTGTTGATGCACACAATGTTTTTGGTATCTTCACTAACCATAGAAGGTATACAAATATAGATTTTGGCGTTCTAAGTGCTATAGTAAGAACAAATTTGATAAATTTGTTAGTATCTTATCCAATGTGTATTTTACAATAGTTTGTGAGTTACCTTGAGCCTAGCCTGCACCACACGTGAGTGGTGCTGAATTGCTAAAATCAGAGATCAGCAATGTTTTGATGGATTTGGAACTCTGCTATCTTTGATGACCTACATTCTCAAATTTACAGAGCCTTGTTGTTTGCTAAAATGGGATGTGCCAGTACAATTGATTTGCAACTTCCTAGTGCTGCTATCACAAATCTGTCATGATGGAGAGTCTATTGTGCGGTTCTCAAGTATTTGATATTTGAATATTTGTACGAATCTTGAGTATGGATCTACTATTGGCAGGGTATCACTGCGCAGCCCAAGGTACCACCGGCTTCAAAGGAGGTCGTTGCTAATCTCCCGGTTGTAACTGTTACTGAAGAAGTCATTGCTAGGCTGGGCAGCGAGACTGAGTGTGCTGTTTGCCGGGAAAACTTGGTTGTGGATGACAAGATGCAGGAGCTGCCGTGCAAGCACCTTTTCCATCCTCCTTGTCTCAAGCCGTGGCTGGTAATTTTGCTCGTACACCCTCATAACCATTGCTCTTGAAGCGACATTGATCATTGTACAATTCAGCGCAGCTAACTGATCTTGATGGCCATCCCGCAGGATGAGAACAACTCATGCCCGATCTGCCGGCACGAGCTGAGGACGGACGACCATGCGTACGAGAGCCGGAAGGAGCGGGAGCGAGAGGAGGAGGAAGACCGGAAGGGAGCGGCCAATGCTGTCAGGGGTGGGGAATTCATGTACATCTGATATCTGAAGGGGAATTACTGTTTCTGCTAGTGAGCAAATCGTAATGTGACCAATCTTCTTATCTGCTCGGTCGTGATGCCTGAAATTAAGCATGTCTTGTGTTGTTCCCAGATTCACCGTGTCCCTAGTTTGTCACCAGCTTATCAAGCACAACAGGAAGTCATTAGAATTTACTCCAGAAAGCTTGCCATAGTTCACATCACATATGAAATGGGTACCCTTGGGGAGCGGCAATGCATAACTACGTCATGTAATTCACCTTTCCTTTTTGCGGGGAATGCGATTTACTTGAATTTGCTTAAATATTACACCGACAAGAATCATAGTGCTGCAGTGGTATTTTAGACGGATGATAATGATGGATCACATCTGGAAAAACATCCATTGGTAATACTCGTGCCAGATCATCGAGCCTTTGGCCCAGTTATCATCTCATGCTGTAGTACTCCCTCGGTTTTTTTAATCCGTATATAAGGTTTGGTCAAAATCAAACTTTACAAAGTTTGACTAATTTTATATTAAAAAATATAAACATTCACAGTATAAAATTAATATTATCAGATGCATAATGAAACGTATTTTCACATTATATAGTTTTAGTACTGTAGATGTTCATATTTTTTTAATATAAATTTGGTCAAACTTTATGTAATTTGACTTTGATCAAATCTTATATGCGAAGTAAAAAAACGGAGATAGTACGTTATGTTTCTACACACCTGTCTGCACACGTGCTAATTTTCTTGTGGTTCAATGGATTCGCGGAAGGCGGATTTTGCGCAGCCACATGCATATGCACCAAGTGTGGGATGCACAAAGCGCAGAATTTTGGAACTGAGCATCCCCCAAGGCTGGACCACCATGACGTTTGTTCCCTGCTGTCATTTTTCTTTTTGGCGAGATTAGTTTATCGTAGAGCTTAGTGCTACGTTCGACTCCCCATCTTTTATCTTTGAGATGAACACCACACGTCGCCTAATAACGATCTTGATTGAGACACAAGCATCAAATCTAAGGACATCTTTCACGCCGACCCTCGAAACAGCCTCATCACGTAGGACTCCGACATCCCCGGCCCACTCAAATTCTTCCTCCCGGTCTCAATCTCTTTCACTCAGCGCCTGCACCCCCTTGATTTGCAACCACACTCTCAACGTCCAATGCTTCTGTCGTACCTCTCCGGTAGCCTAGGCATTGCCGGGCATCCGCAGCCCCCACCCACGCGCCCACTCTCCTTATACTACGGTGCCGTCCACCCAGGATCTGTGTGTAGTCAATTACCCTTGGCCCTCCTGTCGGCACCGTCCATGATGGACACCATGCCCGACAGGTGTTCGATCAAATGCCATTGAGCTTATTTTGAAACTTCACATCCTTTTTTAGAGTAAGAAGAATGACGGAGTACTCGGTGAGGTGGGATGAGTTGTTGTGCGATGCGTGGTTGGATGTATTTGCTGACTTCGGAGCAGAAGGCAGACCTTTTGGCAGTGCCATGGTTCGTTTCATGCACAAAAGCACATTGCGCCTTATGACATGCACATCATCCATGAGCGCAATGTCAAGTCACTAGCGTATTGATGGTACACCAACCAGTACTCCGTCACGAAGTTTTGTGGCGCAGTTGATCGGCTGGAGGCAATGTGGGCATTGCGTGCGGTAACGATGGAGACCGTAAGTTTTGCTTCTTCTTGCTCTACATGTTGATTGATTCATTCATTCACTCAATGTTGTTGTCCATGTTGTGTAGCCTGCACGCATCGTAGTGATGTACTACAAGTTAGAGGGCAGACCATTCACGTACATACATTGTTGGATGAAGCTCAAGGGACAGTATATGTGGGACAACATGATCCATCCATGAAAAACTTGTTGTTCAAACTTGTTGAACAGCCGGTTAATCTCGTTGAATTTGAACTATTGTTGTACTAGACATATTTGCATGCTATTTATGGATGATTTGTGCTATTTAATTTATATTCGAACTTTGATGAATTCTATCGTGTTTGATGTAATGTGTCTGGTTAGTTGAAATCCGATGTGAAACATATGCGGATAACTTTGAATGGCCGACTCTCGCATCTGTGTTCGCGGACGGGTGCGATGTCAAGTTTAGGGGTCAGTGTTGGAGATGCCCTAAGCCTATGGTTTTACCTTTGCCCGGGTACACCAAACTGGACTAAGAATCCAAACAATGCTTGACTCTCGTTGGCCACTCCTTAAGTTTTGTTTGAAACTAGCATAGTGTATGTGCGTTGTTACAGAGTCGCGCACATGATCAAAAGACGTCAATATCTCGCAAAAGAAAGTAAATGTCTTGCATGATTCATGATTAAGAATGGCAAAAATGCAGTAAGTGGGATGCGGTAGGCATCGAAGAATTTGTTGTGACCGCAGTAGGCCATTTGGAAGATTTAAAGTGAGACAACATTTCAAAATTTGTAAACATGGGAGAATGGGCATTACAATTTGTTCGCTCCCCTATGGTATGATATCAAACTTGAAACAATTGATTGGGAAGAGAAACTAAAACTAAAATCATGGTTTTGAGTTGTAGTCTTATTTTTGCAATTGTTATTTGTGTCTTCTACATGAGTGTTGGTTTAAAATAAAGTAGTAGTTTATTTGTTTATTTGTGTTAGGCCCAGCACATGAATAAAGTATAATTATTTACATGTCTCTTGAAAGGTTGCTACTTCCCACATGTGAAGAAGAGTGTATTTGTTTATTGTCAAGGTTGTTTGCCCCACTGGTGAATTTACCACCAACTTTAACCTTTATAAGCAGGAAAGACTAGGGCTTTATTCTAAATTCATGTGCACTTGTGATCTATCGTCTTTATGTTTGTCTTTAAACCCTAAAACCTTTTTGCTTTGGATTTTCATTTTTAGCAAAGTCACACCATTTACTATAAAAATAATACCAAAATGGCATCTTATACCTAATATTTATCGAGAAAAATAATAGTCAGTACAATGGAATGACAACTGGAGATAGATCAACCAGTACAAATAGTGTTACACTACAAAACATATTGCCGTCTTCTTCCTCTGATTGTACACGGTCTATCTATCGGAGATTAAAAATCACTGGACTAACAGTAAAGGAAGGGATACCTATAAGCGCCTTCACCATCCTAGGATTTAAAGACCACAATAAACACTCGCCCCTTGATAGAAGATTTAGAAGTCGTTAGAGAAGTGTCGATTGGAGCATCACCCCACGCAAAACAAGCTTGAAATACATCGCCACCTGTCCAGATGATTGGAGAAACCGGACCATGCCACAGAACAACACACAAGAAAATGTTGAAGTCATCGCATCAATGGCCAACCAACTACTCTCCTTGAAGGACACACCAATGATCATGATTTAGAGAGAGCCAATAGATCCCGGGACACAAACTCTCTAGGCCTTCCGCTGGCACCGGATCGAATGTTGTCAAGGTAGGGAGAGTTCGAAGAGACCTTGTTCCAACACGCCATCGCCGCCATCATTTTCTTTAAACTATATGATCTGTTGATCCATTGGCGCAAGGACCAACTGCGGCCAAGAAGTTAATCAAGCTATGGTTAGCACGTTTAACAACCCTCCATATGAATATCAAAGTGCACGATAAAAACTCCCATGTGAGTCGCTTTGCAGGGATGTGCATGATGAGTGTTATTTTTATGCTCATCAAACCTGAGTTTAAGCCGAGATATTTCTTAAAAACTGAGATATTCGCTCCGAGATTGCCACTAATGACTAATGAGTGCAAAAGATTCCAAATATCCTATCTTTATTTTGTTTCCAGAGGAAATGAGCTATATATGGATGAAATCAAGTCAATACATGGAAAGGAGTAAAGAGGAGATAGAGGAGATCAAGTGGGAGGCGCACAGCATGAACTAGAGCAATAGACGATGTTCCATATGACCGCACGCGCTCGTATGCGCGATCATATGGTCTGCCAGGGGTGCCCTCTTATCCAGCACTACAAATACAATGAAGGGGCCAACGCCAGAAACAACACAGATCATCGCTGAAACCTCTATAATCGTCTTCCACAACAACCCTAGCCGTCTCTCCATAGCCGCCACCATCACCACCATCTTAGTACTCAGCCAACTAGCCATACTTTATAATCGGATATCACACCCGGCATCCATGGTAAGACATATTATCAATCAATCAATTTTCATGATGTGTTCTTCAATGATTTCTTTGTGTGATCTAATATCCACGTGTGAGTAGTTCGGTAACGTCATGAGTTGAGGCATAGCCCTACAACCCAATATATTTGTTGGAGGGATCGATGGAGGTACTTGTTGGGAAACGTAGTAAAAAATAAAAAATATCACCCTACGAACACCCAGGAACAATACGAAGATGCATAAACAGTTTGTATCACGATTGTTATCGACTCTGGAGTGTAGCGGAAGTAGACGAGTCGGTGTAGATCATACTTGGAGAACCTCAAACTGTTGATGATGATCCCGCCAACCACCCTCGAACAGAAGATTGAAAACACGACCTCTCTACTTGGTTGCAAGCATACAATCTTCATGATCCAGCAGCGCTTCGCCATCCAGAGCTAATCGTGGCCGGAGAATTAGAGGGATGATATTAGAACCACACTACCCTTCTAATTATGAGGATTAAAGGAACTAGGTCTAGCTCTAATTATATCAACTAGGATCAACTAGAGGAGGCTCCAAAACTTGTGTACACAAAAGGGCCAATACCTCAAGTATATATAGGTTAGAGGAGGAGGGAAGGGCTGCCACCAAGGAGGGAAAGCCCCTCCTTGCTGCGTCAGCAAAGGGGGAGGAGTTGGACTCCCCCACCTCCAATTGTGCCTCCCCTATAGGAAAGGGGGGCGCCACTTCCTTATGGGCCATGGTCGCCCAATACTCCTTCCATTACTTGGCCTTTTAAGGCCCATTGATATTAAACTAAATATAAAAGTCTCCTAACAATTACTACAACTTTTTATTATTAATTTAACATCTCCAGAAACATTTTTCACGTATATATTATTTATCGGGAATACCTGGTATTGCCCAATAATCTCTGGAACCTTTCCGGTGACCTCGAAACGCTTCCGGTTCCTCTCGAAGCTATTCCGAATATTAATGAAACAATTCCACAAATAAATCCTTGATACTCTCGTCTTAACACTCAGCAGATTGTGATTACCTTAAGCTTGTGACCTCGTAGGTTCGTTAAATCATGGACATGAACGAAACCCCTTCGTTCAATGATCGATAGCGGAACCGCGGACGTCCATATCAATCCCTATGATTACATGAATGTCATTATATTGAACCTTTAATTATCATGTGAGGTTACCTTTGCTTCACGATACTTTGCAAAACCCAAGGTGAGATGTATCGGTGTCCTCTTTTGTCATACACATGCTCACTAATACCGGTCTCCTAGTTGCCGATTTTGTTCTTCTTTCTCATTGACATGTTCCGTCATCCCCGTGACGTAGTCACCTACGTCTGGCCAGACGATGTTGAATGTAGTCACATTGAGAGGGCCATAAGAATATCTCTCCATCGTCGGAGCAGCAAATTCCACTCTCGAGCTATTGTGTCCCTTGTCAAACTTTCTGATGAACCTTTAAGTTGTCTAAGTTGTCATTATGATCACCGTGTTACAGATGATGTTTGAGCAATACCAAAGCTCATCGTATGATGAGAAGTGACTACGATACTCTCATGGTCTAAGGAACTAAACACACATTAACACTCTGTGTTATAGTAGTTGATTTATGACAATATTATCTTAATGTATAACAAACAAGTTTGGGTCGATTCAATATGACCGTACTTCTAATGGCATACTCTCAATGTTGTTTTGAGACTATCGTTACTCTTAATAACATCTCAAGATCCGAAAAATGTGATCACGAAAAACACTTGAGCTAGTCTTAGAGGCGGGACTAGGAATCTTATTTTACCATTTATCATTCGACACGTGCATATAAGTTTTCCATTGAATCGCATATTCCAGGATCATAGCAGTTTTAGCATGAAATATAAACTCTTAATTTTGAATACAGAAATATAATAAATACAATATTATTGCCTCTAGGACATATTTCCAACAAACTCCCACTTGCACTAGAGTCAATAATCGAGTTTACATAGTCTCTTTAACACCTATGGCTATTGATACGTATCCATCGTATTTACTTTTCCAAACACTTCTGCTCTTGTTTTGGACTCTAATTGGCATGATTTGAATGAAACTAACCTGGACTGACAATGTTTTCAGTAGAACTATATATCATGGTGTTGTTATTTGTGAAGAAATAAAAGTTCTCGGAATTGGACGAAACTTTTTGGAGATTTTTATGGAATATATAAAAAAATACTGGAGCCAAGACCCACCAAAGAGTGCTGATAACTAATGTCTACTACACAACCTTCTTCTTGTAGACGTTGTTGGGCCTCCAAGTGCAGAGATTTGTAGGACAGTAGCAAATTTCCCTCAACTGGATGACCTAAGGTTTATCAATCCGTAGGAGGCGTAGGATGAAGATGGTCTCTCTCAAGCAACCCTGTAACCAAATAACAAAGAGTCTCTTGTGTCCCCAACACATCCAATACAATGGTAAATTGTATAGGTGCACTAGTTCGGCGAAGAGATGGTGATACAAGTGGTATATGGATGGTAGATAATAGTTTTTGTAATCTGAAAATATAAAGCAGCAAGGTAACTAATGAAAAAAGTGAGTGTAAACGGTATTGCAATGCGTTGAAACAAGGCCTAGGGTTCATACTTTCACTAGTGCAAGTCCTCTCAACAATAATAACATAATTGGATCACATAACTATCCCTCAACATGCAACAAAGAGTCACTCCAAAGTCACTATTAGCGGAGAACGAACAAAGAGATTATGGTAGGGTACGAAACCACCTCAAAGTTATTCTTTCCAATCAATCCGTTGGGCTATTCCTATAAGTGTCACAAACAGCCCTAGAGTTCGTACTAGAATAACACCTTAAGACACAAATCAACGAAAACCTTAATGTCACCTAGATACTCCAATGTCACCTCAAGTATCCATGGGTATGATTATACGATATGCATCACACAATCTTAGATTCATCTATTCAACCAACACACAGAACCTCAAAGAGTGCCCCAAAGTTTCTACCGGAGAATCACGATGAAAACGTGTGCCAACCCCTATGCATAGGTTCATGGGCGGAACCCGCAAGTTGATCACCAAAACATACATCAAGTGAATCACGTGATATCCCATTGTCACCACAGATATGCACGGCAAGACATACATCAAGTGTTCTCAAATCTTTAAAGACTCAATCCGATAAGATAACTTCAAAGGGGAAACTCAATCCATTACAAGAGAGTAGAGGGGGGAGAAAACATCATAAGATCCAACTATAATAGCAAAGCTCGCGATACATCAAGATCGTATCACCTCAAGAACACGAGAGAGAGAGAGATCAAATACATAGCTACTGGTACATACCCTCAGCCCGAGGGAGAACTACTCCCTCCTCGTCATGGAGAGCACCGGGGTGACGAAGATGGCCACCGGAGAGGGATTGCCCCCTCCGGCAGGGTGCCAGAACGGGTCTAGATTGGCTTTCGGTGGCTACGGAGGCTTCTGGCGGTGGAACTCCCGATCTATTGTGCTCTCCGGTCGTTTTAGGGTATATGGAGATATATAGGCGGAAGAAGTACATCAGGGGGGCCATGAGGGGCCCACGAGGGTGGAGGGCGCGCCCCCTGCCTCGTGGATTCCTCGTTGATCCCCTAACGTGCACTCCAAGTCTTCTGGGCTTCTTCTGATCCAAAAATAAGTTCCATGAAGTTTCAGGTCAATTGGACTACGTTTGATTTTCCTTTTCTGCGATATTCTAAAACAAGGGAAAACAGAAACTGGCACTGGGCTCTGGGTTAATAGGTTAGTCCCAAAAATAATATAAAAGTGTATAATAAAGCCCATAAACATCCAAAACAGAAGATAATATAGCATGGAGCAATCAAAATTATAGATACATTGGAGACGTATCGGCATCCCCAAGCTTAATTCTTGCTCGTCCTCGAGTAGGTAAGTGATAAAAACAGAATTTTTGATGCGGAGTGCTACTTGGCATAATTTTAATGTAATTCTTCTTAATTATGGTATGAATATTCAGATCTGAAAGATTCAAGATAAAAGTTCATATTGACATAAAAAATATAATACTTCAAGCATACTAACTAAGCAATTATTTCCTCTCAAAATAACATGGACAAAGGAAGTTCATCCCTACAGAATCATATAGTTTAGTCATGCTCCATTTTCGTCACACAAGAATGCTCTCATCATGCACAACCCCGATGACAAGCCAAGCAATTGTTTCATACTTTAGTAATCTCAAACTTTATAAACCTTCACGCAATACATGAGCGCGAGCTATGGATATAGCACTATGGGTGGAATAGAATATGATGATGGGGGTTATGTGGAGAAGACAAAAAGGAGAAAGTTTCACATCAACGAGGCTAATCAATGAGCTATGGAGATGCCCATCGATTGATGTTAATGCAAGGAGTAGGGATTGCCATGCAACGGATGCACTAGAGCTATAAATGTACGAAAGCTCAACAAAAGAAACCAAGTGGGTGTGCATCCAACTTGCTTGCTCACGAAGACCTAGGGCACTTGAGGAGGCCAATTGTTGGAATATACAAGCCAAGTTCTATAATGAAAAATTCCCACTAGTATATGAAAGTGACAAAACAAGAGTCTCTCTATCATAAAGATCATGGTGCTACTTTGAAGCACAAGTGTGGAAAAAAGGATAGTAGCATTGCCCCTTTTATTTTCTTTTTTTATTTGGCCCCCCTTTTTTTGACTTTCCTTTTTTTCTTTTTTTGGGACAATGCTCTATTAATGATGATCATCACACTTCTATTTATTTACAACTCAAGAATTACAACTCGATACTAGAACAAAGTATGACTCTATATGAATGCCTCCGGCGGTGTACCGGGATTGCGATTAATCAAGAGTGACATGTATGAAAAATTATGAACGGTGGCTTTGCCACAAATACGATGTCAACTACATGATCATGCAAAGCAATATGACAATGATGATGCGTGTCATAGTAAACGGAACAGTGGAAAGTTGCATGGCAATATATCTCGGAATGGCTATGGAACTGCCATAATAGGTAGGTATGGTGGTTGTTTTGAGGAAGATATAAGGAGGTTTATGTGTGAAAGAGCGTATCATATCACGGGGTTTGGATGCACCGGCGAAATTTGCACCAACTCTCAATGTGAGAAAGGGCAATGCACGGTACCGAAGAGGCTAGCAATGATGGAAGGGTAGGAGTGCGTATAATCCATGGACTCAACATTGTCATAAAGAACTCACATACTTATTGCAAAAATCTACAAGTCATCAAAAACCAAGCATCACGCGCATGCTCCTAGGGGGATAGATTGGTAGGAAAAGACCATCGCTCGTCCCCGACCGCCACTCATAAGGAAGACAATCAAATAACACCTCATGTTTCAAATTTGTTACACAACGTTTACCATACGTGCATGCTACGGGATTTGCAAACTTCAACACAAGTATTCCTCAAATTCACAACTACTCAACTAGCACAAATTTGATATTATTACCTCCATATCTCAAAACAATCATCAAGCATCAAACTTCTCTTAGTATTCAACACACTCATAAGAAAGTTTTTACTAGTCTTGAATACCTAGCATATTAGGATTATTTAAGAAAATTACCATGCTATTTAATACTCTCAAAATAATATAAGTGAAGCACGAGAGTTCATCTATTTCTACAAAATAAACCACCACTGTGCTCTAAAAGGATATAAGTGAAGCACTAGAGCAAATGACAAACTACTTCGAAAGATATAAGTGAAGATCAATGAGTAGTCGAATAATTATGCAACTATGTGAAGACTCTCACATTTAATAATTTCAGATCTTGATACTTTATTCAAACAGCAAGCAGAACAAAATAAAATAAAATGACGCTCCAAGCAAAACACATATCATGTGGCGAATAAAAATATAGCTCCAAGTAAAGTTACCGATGAACGAAGACGAAAGAGGGGATGCCTTCCGGGGCATCCCCAAGCTTAGGCTCTTGGTTGTCCTTGAATATTACCTTGGGGTGCCTTGGGAATCCCCAAGCTTACGCTCTTGCCACTCCTTATTCCATAGTCCATCGAATCTTTACCCAAAACTTGAAAACTTCACAACACAAAACTTAACAAAAAACTCGTAAGCTCCGTTAGTATAAGAAAATAAATCACCACTTAGGTACTGTTGTTAACTCATTATAAATTCATATTGGTGTTAAGCCTACTGTATTCCAACTTCTATATGGTTCATACCCTCCGATACTACTCATAGATTCATCAAAATAAGCAAACAACACATAGAAAACAGAATCTGTCAAAACAGAACAGTCTGTAGTAATCTGTATCAAGCATATACTTCTGGAACTCATAAAATTCTCAAATAAATTGCTGGACCTGAGGAATTTATCTATTAATCATCTGAAAAAATAATTAACTAAATATCACTCTCCAAATAAAAATGGCAGCAATTCTCGTGAGCGCTAAAGTTTCTGTTTTTTACAGCAAGATCAACAAGACTTTCCCCAAGTCTTCCCAACGGTTCTACTTGGCACAAACACTAATTAAAACATAAAAACTCAATAATAACATAGGATAGATAAATTATTTATTACTAAACAGGAGCAAAAGTCAAGGAACAAAAATAAAGTTGGTTTGCCTCCCAACAAGCGCTATCGTTTAACACCCCTAGCTAGGCATGATGATTTCAATGATGCTCACATAAAAGATAAGAATTATAACATAAAGAGAGCATCATGAAGAATATGACTAGCACATTTAAGTCTAACCCACTTCCTATGCATAGGGATTTTGTGAGCAAACAATTTGTGGGAACAAGAATCAACTTGCATAGGAAGGCAACACAAGCATAACTTCAAGATTTTAAGCACATAGAGAGGAAACTTGATATTATTGCAACTCCTACAAGCATATGTTCCTCCCTCATAATAATTTTCAGTAGAATCATGAATGAATTCAACAATATAACCAGCACCTAAAGCATTCTTTTCATGATCTACAAGCATATAAATTTTATTACTCTCCACACAAGGAAAATTCTTCTCATGGATAATAGTGGGAGCAAACTCAACAAAATAATTATCATGTGAGGCATAATCCAATTGAAAACTAAAATCATGATGATAAGTTTGATGGATATCATTATTCTTTATAGCATACAAGTCATCACAATAATCATCATAGATAGCAACTTTGTTCTCATAATCAATTGGAACCTCTTCCGGAATAGTGGATTCATCACAAAATAAAGTCATGACCTCTCCAAATACACTTTCATCAATATAATCATCATAAATAGGAGGAATGCTTTCATCATAATAAATTTGCTCATCAAAACTTGGGGGACAAAAAGTATCATCTTCATCAAACATAGCTTCCCCAAGCTTGTGGCTTTGCATATCATTAGCATCATGGATATTCAAGGAATTCATACTAACAACATTGCAATCATGCTCATCATTCTAATATTTAGTGCCAAATATTTTAATGCATTCTTCTTCTAACACTTTGGAACAATTTTCCTTTCCATCATACTCACGAAAGATATTAAAAAGATGAAGCGTATGAGGCAAACCTAATTCCATTTTTTATAGTTTTCTTTTATAAACTAAACTAGTGATAAAACAAGAAACTAAAAGACTCGATTGCAAGATCTAAAGATATACCTTCAAGCACTCACCTCCCCGGCAACGACGCCAGAAAAGAGCTTGATGTCTACTACACAACCTTCTTCTTGTAGACGTTGTTGGGCCTCCAAGTGCAGAGGTTTGTAGGACAGTAGCAAATTTCTCTCAAGTGGATGACTTAAGGTTTATGAATCCGTAGGAGGCGTAGGATGAAGATGATCTCTCTCAAGCAACCCTGCAACCAAATAACAAAGAGTCTCTTGTGTCCCCCAACACACCCAATACAATGGTAAATTGTATAGGTGCACTAGTTCGGCGAAGAGATGGTGATACAAGTGGTATATGGATGGTAGATAATAGTTTTTGTAATCTGAAAATATAAAAACAGCAAGGTAACTAATGAAAAAAGTGAGCGTAAACGGTATTGCAATGCGTTGAAACAAGGCCTAGGCTTCACACTTTCACTAGTGCAAGTCCTCTCAACAATAATAACATAATTGGATCACATAACTATCCCTCAACATGCAACAAAGAGTCACTCCAAAGTCACTAATAGCAGAGAATGAATGAAGAGATTATGGTAGGGTACGAAACCACCTCAAAGTTATTCTTTCCAATCAATCCGTTGGGCTATTCCTATAAGTGTCACAAACAGCCCTAGAGTTCGTACTAGAATAACACCTTAAGACACAAATCAACCAAAACCCTAATGTCACCTAGATACTCCAATGTCACCTCAAGTATCCGTGGGTATGATTATACGATATGCATCACACAATCTCAGATTCATCTATTCAACCAACACATAGAACCTCAAAGAGTGCCCCAAAGTTTCTACCAGAGAATCACAACGAAAACGTGTGCCAACCCCTATGCATAGGTTCATGGGCGGAACCCGCAAGTTGATCACCAAAACATACATCAAGTGAATCACGTGATATCTCATTGTCACCACAGATATGCATGGCAAGACATACATCAAGTGTTCTCAAATCTTTAAAGACTCAATCCGATAAGATAACTTCAAAGGGGAAACTCAATCCATCACAAGAGAGTAGAGGGGGGATAAAACATCATAAGATCCAACTATAATAGCAAAGCTCATGATACATCAAGATCGTATCACCTCAAGAACACAAGAGAGAGAGAGAGATCAAACACATAGCTACTGGTACATACCCTCAGCCCCGAGGGAGAACTACTCCCTCCTCGTCATGGAGAGCACCGGGGTGATGAAGATGGCCACCGGAGAGGGATTGCCCCCTCCGGCAGGGTGCCGGAACGGGTCTAGATTGGCTTTCGGTGGCTACAGAGGCTTATGGCGGCGGAACTCACGATCTATTGTGCTCTCCGATCGTTTTAGGGTATATGGAGATATATAGGCGGAAGAAGTACGTCAGGGGGGCCACGAGGGGCCCACGAGGGTGGAGGGTGCGCCTAGGGGGGTGGGCGCCCCCCCTGCCTCGTGGCTTCCTCGTTGATCCCCTGACGTGCACTCCAAGTCTTTTGGGCTTCTTCTGATCCAAAAATAAGTTCCATGAAGTTTCAGGTCAATTGGACTCCGTTTGATTTTCCTTTTCTGCGATATTCTAAAACAAGGAAAAAACAGAAACTGTCACTGGGCTCTGGGTTAATAGGTTAGTCCCAAAAATAATATAAAAGTGTATAATAAAGCCCATAAACATCCAAAACAGAAGATAATATAGCATGGAGCAATCAAAAATTATAGATACGTTGGAGACGTATCAATAACCCACAAGTATAGGGGATAGCAACAGTTTTCGAGGGTAGAGTATTCAACCCAAATTTATAGACTCGACACAAGGGGAGCCAGAGAATATTTACAAGTATTAGCAGTTGAGTTGTCAATTCAACCACACCCGGAGATTAAATATCTGCAGCACAATGATCAGTAGCACAATAATATGATAGTTTTGATAGCAGTGGTAACAACAGCAATAGCAACGGTAGCAGCAGTAACAGTTTTCTAGCAATTGTAACAGTAGCAATAGCAATAGTAACTTAGCAAGAGCAATATGTGGAAAACTCGTAGGCATTAGGTCGGTGAATTTGCTGGATGATATTCATCATGTAACAGTCATAACCTAGGGTGACACAGAACTAGCCCCAGTTCATAAATATAGTGTAGGCATGTATTCCGTAAATAGTCATTCATGCTTATGGAAAAGAACTTGCATGACATCTTTTGTCCTACCCTCCCGTGGCAGCGGGGTCCACTACAAAAAAAAGACATGTCCGTGACATTTTGGGCCGAACGAAATTTTTTTCTGTCATACTTATGACACTTCTATGACAGTAATTGTGACAAAACACGGTATCATCATAGATGTGGTGGGGTCCTACTTCTATGACAAAAAATCATGACAGAAAATGGGCTTTTCATCCTGGGCGGACCGGAGACGCGGCTGCATGACATTCTTTGGGCCGTCCATGACGGAAAAAACCGTGGTAGAAGCGAGGGCGAGGAAAATATCGGGGTGTTCCTGGTTACGGTGGGTGGTCGGGGCCGAGCGATGCATGTTTCTCTCGTACACGCACGCGCGTGGGTGTGAGGCGTTGGGCTCTAACTGAACCCGAGCGAGGCGTTGGGCTCTGACTGAACCCGAGCGATTGCACTGCAGGCTACGCGTTACTGAACCCGAGCGATCGATCAATGGCTGTTAACTGAACCCGATCGAGCGATTCCTTCGCTACTGCTGCTAATTGAAGCCGATCGATGCTGCCTCTGGATG
>NC_041388.1:379148777-379177808 GCF_002162155.2 Triticum dicoccoides
GTGTAGCCTCTGGATGAACAATGAGTGTTGCTGGGGGGTTTGGATGAACAGTTCCCGGTGGGGGTGGATGAACAGGACCTCGTGGTGTTGCCTCTGGACGAACAGGACCCCGATCGATCGAGCCGGTTGGGGCTAGATGAACAGGACCCCGTAGAGGGCTGGATGAATAGGACCACCCCGTGGAGGGCAGGATGAACAATAGATGGTGGAGGGCTGGATGAACAGTAGCCCGTGGAGGGGTGGTTGAACAGGAGCCCGTGGAGAGGGCTGGTTGAACAGTAGCCGGTGGAGTAGCACGCGGTGGAGGCTGGATGAACAGGAGCCCGTGGATGAACATTCGCAGGTGGAGGCTGGAGGAGGTTGACGGTGGATGAACAATAGCCCGTGGAGGCTGGAGGGGGTCGACGGTGGAGATGAACAGTATCCCGTGGAGTCCTGTTTTGCGGTACGCCACACCCCTCCCGATGAATAGGACCCCCGTTTCGACCGTAGCGCTCCAACACAAGTCCGTTTCCTCCGTTTTGCGGTACGCCACACCCCTCCCGATCAACAGGACCCCCGTTTTGACCGTAGGAGGTCCGTTTCCTCCATTTTGCGGTACGCCAGACCCCTCCCGATGAACAGGATCCCGTTTCGACCGTGGCCAGTCGAACACAAGGCCATTTCCTCCGTTCTACGGTACGCCAGGCCTCGTTTCCATCGGCTGTTCCGTAGAAGCCCTCCCGATGAACACGATGACACATTCCGTTCCGACCTAGCCGGTTGGCTCCCCATGAACACGACGACGACGTTGTTTCTCTGTTCCTACCCAGCCATGTACACGAGCCCTGGCCGCACGTACGCGCGAGTTGGCGTTCGAGACCCCGCCTGTATGTACGTATGTGGCCGTATTTACTTTCTTGCACACTGGCCGTTGTACGTACGTGTACATGCTACGTGCGCGCCTCTGCTATGACACATGCATGCCTCTACATCGACCAGTATGTACGTACACGTTCGTGACTAGAATGACAACGCTACGTACGCTTCGACCAGGTGGGTCCTGAATGTCAGGCACTTCCTTGCGTGCGAAGATGTAGCTGGTGGGTCCCAGCAGTCAGGGGGGCGGATCATTTTTTTTGCTCGGACGCACTTCCTTGCGTGCGAAGATGTAGCTGGTGGGTCCCAACAGTCAGGGGGAAACATTTTTTTCGCGAAATACGGTGGCCCGTCCGGTGGGTCCCCGCTGTCAGGTGGAGGAATAATTATTTTGCACGTAATAAGGAGGCACTTCCTTGCTGCAGCCGTGGATCCAGATGTCAGGCTCTCCACGTACAGTCCAGGTCCGATGGAAGCCATTCCCTGACCACTGTCGGTGTCAAAACCGGCGGATCTCGGGTAGGGGGTCCCGAACTGTGCGTCTAAGGCGGATGGTAACAGGAGGCAGGAGACACGATGTTTTACCCAGGTTCGGGCCCTCTTGATGGAGGTAAAACCCTACGTCGTGCTTGCTTTATTCTTGATGATATGGGTATTACAAGAGTTGATCTACCACGAGATCAGAGAGGCTAAACCCTAGAAGCTAGCCTATGGTCTGATTGTATGTTGTCCTACGGACTAAAACCCTCCAGTTTATATAGACACCGGAGAGGGTTAGGGTTACACAAGGTCGGTTACAAAGGAGGAGATATCCATATCCGTACTGCCTAGCTTGCCTTCCACGCCAAGTAGAGTCCCATCTGGACACGAGACGAAGTCTTCAATCTTGTATCTTCATAGTCCAACAGTCCGGCCAAAGGATATAGTCCGGCTGTCCGGAGACCCCCTAATCCAGGACTCCCTCAGTAGCCCCTGAACCAGGCTTCAATGACGATGAGTCCAGCGTGCAATATTGTCTTCGGCATTGCAAGGCGGGTTCTTCCTCCGAATACACCACAGAAGAATTTGAATACAAGGATAGTGTCCGACCCTGCAAAATAAGTTCCACATACCACCGTAGAGAGAATAATATTTCCACAAATCTAATCTGCTGACTTGTTTTGGCAACATGACATTAAGCCATGGCCCGGTGATTATTCGAACCGTTTCCTTTAACTAGCCCCGCACATAACGCGAGGCAGTTTTTTGACACGTCTTGTCAAAGCAGAGATCGTGTCCCCCTTATTATGGGATTCTCATCAATACGGGCGTGGGTAACCCAACCGCGCCATCGATTACGGCACTTGGGGGATAAGCGAGTTTTACCAGGCTAGTGGGGGCGCATAGTTTTGGCCGCCCTTATAAAGGGACAAGGTTTAACCTTTTTCTACCCACGCCTTCTTCCTCCTTGCCTATCCGTTCTTGCGCACTCGAGCTCCAAGCCCACATCCTTCCCCTCAACCTTCTCCAATCATGTCCGGAGCGGGAGGCAAATGGATGGCTTCCTCCATTAAGGAGGGACACATCAAGAAGATGCGTGGAGCTGGATACTTGGCCGTGAATATCGCGCATCGGCTGCCCGCTGCGAGGCAGATCGTTCCTACCCCTGAACCTCACGAGAGGGTAGTTTTCCTCCACCACTTCCTCCGCGGACTGGGGTTTCCCCTCTGTCTGTGTCAAAACCGGCGGATCTCGGGTAGGGGGTCCCGAACTGTGTGTCTAGGATCGATGGTAACAGGAGGCAGGGAACATGATGTTTTACCCAGGTTCGGGCCCTCTTGATGGAGGTAAAACCCTACGTCCTGCTTGATTAATATTGATGATATGGGTAGTACAAGAGTAGATCTACCACGAGATCAAGGAGGCTAAACCCTAGAAGCTAGCCTATGGTATGATTGTTGTATGATATCTATCGACTAGCCTGGCCTCGGTTTATATAATGCACCAGAGGCCTAGGATAACAAGAGTCCTAGCCGAATACGCCGGTGGGGTGGAGTCCTTGTCTTGATCGCCAAGTCTTGTGGAATCTTCCTTGTATGCGGCAGCTGTCCGAACTGGCCCATGAGTATACGGCCACGGGGGTCCTCGGCCCAATCTATCAGATCGAGAGATGACATGTTGAGTACCCCCTAGTCCAGGACACCGTCAGTAGCCCCCTGAACCGGTCTTCAAGTTAGGGACGCTCCTCGATTCTTCCGAACTGTTCTTCATCTTCGGTTGACGGTCTTGAAAACTAGTTCAACAAATCTTCTCATCTTTGATCTTGAGGATCGCCGAAATGCATTCGGCGATTTTACACGTCGGGTATCCGAGGAGCCCCTTTAAGTTTCCGGCCTTTATCAATGCCTTGTTGTTTTTATGCCACACCTCGGGTTTGAAGTTGTTCCCGGGAGGCAGTGTCCTCTTGCGTCCGAGCTCTAACGCCGGACTGCATTCGAGGTATCTTTTGCGGCCGAGCACCAATGCCGGACCACTTCCGAGCTCCAATGCCGGAATGTATCCGAGCTCCAACGCCAGACTATGTCCAAGCTCCAACGCCGGACTGTATCCGAGCTCCAACGCCGGACTATATCCGAGGTGTCATATCACCTTGGTTCAAAAAAGTTGAAGGAGTTTAGCCGAGCTTAATGCCGGAAATGCCCTCTATGGAGCCAACCACTAGCGCCCGAGCTTTATGCCGGACTGCTTCCGAGGTGGTGCACCACCTCGACTGTGGGCCGATTTTTTGTCAATATTTTTTATTGGTGCAATTTATTCTCTGCCGAGATATATCCAGTAGCCCTCAAGGTGTGTATCGGTCTAAAACCCGAGATGCACCTGAAGGATGACGTAAGACCGCTGATCCCAGTAGCCGCTGAGACTCAGGTTGATTTGCAAAATCGGCCTGAGGATCAAGTCCTAGCTCGGCAGAATACTTCGGGACACGAAAAGTGGCATGCTCAGTCCTCGAGACTCAGGTTGGGTGCGGCCGACCAACCTGAGGATCAAAATCTCCTCGGAAACTGTATTGCACTTAAAATTTTCTGCATTGAACAGGCAATGCAGTAGCCCCCGAGACACTGGTCGGGTGGCAACACCAGATCAGGGGATCGATGTGCCCCTTTAATATTTGTAAATAATAAGGCCGAAGCCCAGTAGCCCCCGAGCCTTAATGCGGGCACGGGTGGCCGAATTAAGGATCGATATCCATAGAAAAATCATAAATTATGTGTAATTACTCTATGTATCCAAGTACTTTACGTCATTAATGCTTGGATCCGCATTGTACAAAACTTTGTTGACCGACCATCGGCTTCCACCTCCTCGGCTAGTAGCCGAGGAGTGTTTGTCCTACTTTATAAAGCCTTTATGAGGGCCAAGATTTACGACAAACAAGGCAATCTGGCCATACGGTTTTATGAACAAAGGTACGCAGAGAGATATGTTATATTACTGTTTAACAGAAGAAATGTCTTCCAAAGAAAATAGTCCCGCTATCGGTTCCTTTCTTTGGGTTGTCATGCTAAGCATGACCATGAAACCTCGGCTCGAATGTAAGAGAAAAATATCGAGGATTTAGTTTGGGAGGCCAGTTAATAGCCCCCGGTAGTGTTCGACGACAGTCGAGGTCAAGCCGTAAACACTTCAGCCAATGTTATGAACGGCCCATCATTTAACATAGTCATCGGATCACTGACCAGTTTACGCTTATTGTGACAGTCAGTTTTCGGCTTTCTCCACCGAGGTGCTTAACCATGTGAGCTGGAAGCACAATCGCAGTGGTTCTCCCTTTGCACGCCTAGCCGAACAAAACGGAACGTAGGAAGCAAGTGCAGGAGCCGGGCAACCCAACTATTGACCGAAGACACAATTCGAAACCGATGCATATATAGCAATATCTGAGAATGTTTTTGCCGAATCCCTAAAGGTGTCCGGCGTTGCACTGCGAGACTAATGCTGGAAAAGCACAAATAGTTTAAAAGTGCCAAAAAGCTTGGAAAACCAAGAAACGTCAGTAAAAACATGACGTCCGAACAAGATCAAGTGTTTGGTGCCAATCCGAAAATTGGTCTTAGAAAAAAGAAGTGCTTCTGTCGTCCTTTAACATGATACATCCTATCTCAAGACTTTGAGTGGGTCAGCCTACGGCTTCAGCCTCCTATCCCGAGGGCAGAGTACTTCTCATTAGGCCAGTTTAGCAAACTGAACTCTAGCGGCTTTGAGAGAGAAATTAGGCTCCTCGGCTAGTGACCGCACACTCGTGTCGAAAAAAGGAGTGATAAATAATAATAATAGAACTTTGCAACGACTGAGAAGAAGAACACTTATTATAAAACGGCTCAAATAAACTTAAGAGCCCCCAAGTGACTTGGGTAGAAGAATGATTGCATGTACCGAAGTACTTATATCATATCTATGTTCAACCGAACTTTAAACGCGTCTTAACCGACCGTCGGCTTCTCCCTCTTTGGTTAAGGACCGAAAAGTGTTATGTACTCCATCGGTCGAGAATATCGACGGTGTTTCCAATAACCAGGCAATCAGGCCATAAGGCTGTAACAGACAAAGCGCGCTCAGGGAACTTATGCTATATTACTGCGAAGAGTAAGAAGAATCTTCGAAGAAAATAGTACCCCCACCGATACCTTTCTTCGGTGCTCATTGTTATTATGAGACTTGTGCAATAGATTTTTTGTACTCATGAGTTCCGTTGTGTGCCGACCATCATTGAATAACTATAAGAGCGCTAGCTTTCGGCTTCACCCAGTCTGAGGTCCGGCTCGGGTGACCCGATCGTGACAATCGTAGAGGTGCTCCCTTTACTCCCTAGCCGAACAATCAGGAACGTAGGGGTAAACACAGGAGCGAGGCAACCCAGCTTGCAAATCGCTTAAGTCAATATGGTGCATATTGTGGCGTAATACACGAACAAGGAACGAAGCCGTACAAGTATAATCATATGCAACAGGAAAAGCTTCATAAAGGAAGCTCCCAAGTAAATGGGGTATTTGAATTTATGCGTCACAAACAAAGTTTGGACAAGGAAATTTTTTTGAAGCAACTTTTTTCCAAAAAAGTATAATGCTTGGTCGAACCGAACGCAAGTTAGAAATTAAAGCTTTGAGCATGAAAGCGACTTAGCTGGTTAATGTGTTCGGTATTGATGACGCGGTCCGAGCTTGATGCGGGGCAAGGTTCCATCCCTCAAGCCGGTCCCGAGGTGGCGGAGCGGAGAGCTTGACACACCGAAGTGGTGACATAGCACGATCAATGCAGACCGGCAGAGTGACGCCGAAGTCCCCGGATCATTTTCCTGTGCACAAAAAATAGTGCAAACCAGAGATAATAGTAATAATGATAATTAAAAAAATCGTTGCATAACAAATAATTTATGCAAAGTGGGTAATAAAAGAAATATGGCCTGGCACCGAAGTCAATGTCGATGCAGGGCGTCGGCGTGATGCGGTAAAGGCGTGGCAAAGCCTGAATTCGCAGGTCGGTCCGAGCTCCGAGTGCGGCGTTCGCCGGACTATGTACAGAAACTGACCGAACCACCATGCGACTGTCGTTAATGCGGCCACCATTTGATAGACCTGTGTACATATGACGGACAAACGAGAGTAATAATTCCTTGGAAAAAATGAACCCAAACAAGCAAAAAATACTGGGATTAATAGCACCTATTTTATTTGTGGTAGCAATCCGAAGGAAGGTGATTCCTAAAATTGGGACCCGCTCCGCACACCCATTGCCTGATGGGCGAGAAAACGACGGCATGGCAATGCTGGTAAAGGTTGACTGGCCGAGGCAAAGCCCTCGGCCCAGCTAACGTGACGGAGCTGGTCGGCTAGTGACGCCGAAGTGTCCTGAGTAGGTTGATGAAGAGATGGCGAAGCCCCTGGTCCAGCCGAGATGTCGAAGCCTCGATGTCAGCCGATGAGTCGAAGTAGGTCGGCGTAATGGACACCAGCTTGAAGAAGCAATAGTGCGGCCCTGTCGATGCAGGTCGTGACGTGGTCGATGCCGGCTTGATGAAGCGACCGTGCGGCGATGCCGGTATGCCCGCTCCGTGTAATCCGTGGGGCAGTGATGTTGGTGATGATTTATCCTTCGCGATGCCGGGCTGTTGTTCGGCTTGCCGAGATGATGATCCGAAGAAGTTGAGCTCGGCTCAACAAAGTGACGCCGTGTCTAGCGCAGGTCGGCAGCCGTGGAGTAATATTGCCGGACTGGTTTGACACCAGCATGATGTTGAAGATCATGTTCAAAAGATCTTACAGTTAGTGGGATGTGTTAGGGAACAAAACACAATACCCCATACAAAACTTCCTTCAAAAGGGATGTCCGAAATCCTGTTCATAAAATAGATGAACTCGGGTCGCATTCGTTTTCGCGCAGAAAACAGATCCGAAAAGTGATGCACTAATCGGAAGGTTCCCGGAGTTTAGACGGTCGGATCGAGCCGAAATTTTGAGAGGTGGTAGATATAGGAATTCCACAGCCGATAAACGGTTGGATCTTCCAAAGGACGTCCGAGCTAGAAGCTGGACACCACGCTCTAAACTCATCCAAATTCCCGTCCAGATTTGACAGGGCTCCGGTATATCGTGGATTGCCAGAGATTCCTCCATTGGAACTCGACGAAATTTTCCAGGGTTGTTGTAGACTCAATTCCGCACAATTCCACCAAAGCGATCGTCAAAGCGATACTCAAGGAGGTGGTGGTGGCAGATACGAGTTCGCTATCCAGAAAAACAGCACGGTCGCTTGAGGGCAATGTTGATGTTGAGCCCCCGAGCTCTATAGATGATTCCTCCGTGATCTTGATAGAGATCGGAGTTTATGTTTGACGGAGGCCCTCGTCCGGACATGGCGATCCGAACACGGGGTGCAACTCTTGGTCGAACCAAGGTGACCAGTCGAGTTGGTGACGAAGATGCCGAAGTCGCAGTTGATCTGCACGCGAGCCATCGATCCTTTTGTCGATCACACAGCGGAACTCTCAATGAAAGCACCAATGTCGGTGTCAAAACCGGCGGATCTCGGGTAGGGGTCCCGAACTGTGCGTCTAGGATCGATGGTAACAGGAGGCAGGGAACACGATGTTTTTTACCTAGGTTCGGGCCCTCTTGATGGAGGTAAAACCCTACGTCCTGCTTGATTAATATTGATGATATGGGTAGTACAAGAGTAGATCTACCACGAGATCAAGGAGGCTAAACCCTAGAAGCTAGCCTATGATATGATTGTTGTATGATATCTATCGACTAGCCTGGCCTCGGTTTATATAATGCACCAGAGGCCTAGGATAACAAGAGTCCTAGCCGAATACGCCGGTGGGGTGGAGTCCTTGTCTTGATCGCCAAGTCTTGTGGAATCTTCCTTGTATGCGGCAGTTGTCCGAACTGGCCCATGAGTATACGGCCACGGGGGTCCTCGGCCCAATCTATCAGATCGGGAGATGACGTGTTGAGTACCCCCTAGTTCAGGACACCTTCACCCTCCATCCATTCATCCGTGGTCTCCTGTTCTACTATGGACTGGACTTTCATGATCTGGCCCCGAATTTCGTCCTCAACATTTCAGCGTTCATCGTCATGTGTGAGGCTTTCCTCCGCATCCGGCCCCACTTTGGCCTGTGGTTAAAGACCTTCAATATCAAGCCGAAGGTGGTGGGCGGCCAACAAGCAGAATGCGGCAGAGCCATGGTGGGAAAGATGCCCAACGTTACATGGCTTGAAGGCTCCTTCATGGAGACCATAAAGGGGTGGCAATCGGCGTGGTTCTACATCACCGAGCCGTGCGACACCAAATGGGTGGCTGCCCCCAAGTTTCGATCCGGATTCCCCACACGGCTCACTTCCTGAAAAGAGAAGGGCTTGTCGTGGGGTTCATCAGTGGAGCTGGACGGACTCCAGAAATGTATCCTGAACATGGCAAGCAAGAAGCTCAAGCTTGTCAACATAGTCCAGGTCATGCTCGTCCGCTGGATCCTCCCGTGCCAACAACGGGACTTCAACTTGTGGGAGTTCGACCCGGCCCAGAACCAGACTCTGAGCGAGCTCTTCAACATGACGCACAAGGACGTCTGGAAGGTGTTGTTCAAGGGCGCAGAGGTCCCTCCCTCTCTCACCGAGGACCGCGGGTTAAGCGCGAAGCGCCGAGCGCATTCGGTGAGTTCCATACATCTGGTAGGATATCTATTTCCCCTAGCTTAACCATGTGCGGGGTCTGATCTTCATGCCTTTGATAGGACTGGGTGGAGACGTCGGGGTAGATTAACTGTCCGGCCCCTCTGCCCGAAGACACTGCAGACGCTCTCCTGATGGAGATGCTGACTCCGGCTCCTTACAAGGTGCCGGAGAAGACCAAGAAGGCCAAGGGAACCCGAAAGAGCTCCCGGCGCCAGGTGTTATCGGACTAATCGTTCGATAACTCCGCGACGCACTCCTCCCCCGAAGACGAGGAGGAAGATGAAGATGTTCCCCCTCCAGTCGGGGGAGACAAGAAAAGGAAGGCCACCCCTACTGGGGGGGCCGAAGGGTCCAAGAAGGGAAGGACTCTCCTTCCGGACTACTCCACCACTGCCGCCGAAGGCGAAGACGAGTGGCTGCTCAGGGCCAAGCCCCTGGCAAAGTCGTAAGTATTCGGATACCAGAGTAACTCATAGCATTCCTTTGTCGCACTGCTTCTCCTAACGCCGAATTATGATTGTGCAGACCGCCCCGAACCCGTATCGACGTATCCTCGTCGGAAGGCTCCCTAGGCTTGTCGGATATGGATAGCGATCCACTTCCGACCGCCACCTCCCCTTGCCCTACGGACAACGCCGAGGTGTTGTCTCAAGAGGCACTGGGTCGAGGGGAGATAGTCCCGGAGGCGCCTCAAAGCGACCTTCCGGACTCCGGGAGCAGGGGGAGCAAAGCCCCCGAGGGCTCCGAGCTCGGCCCTCAGCCGAACACCGCGCCGGAACCTCTAGTGGTTCCAGACTCGGGCAGGCGACCTCCTCCCAAGAGGGGCAAGACGCCTGTGCCGGTGACCTCTGCCCATCCAGAGGCACCAGATAATCTGCTGGGAGCGCTTCACAGCGCTTCCATTGACGAAGAGCACCACACTATTATGAGTGCGGTGGTCCAGAAGGTTCAGTCCGCCCAGAGCGGACTGACTGAAGCCTGTGCCAGCCTTCTAACAGGCTTTGAGGTAAGTTTTTGAAATATAGGAGAAATATTACCGCATAGACAGTAGCCCCTGATGCTCTGTTCGGTGTTCACAAAGAAAAGCCGAACAGAGGATCAAACAATATCGCATGAGTCTAATATAAGTATGTCTATATGCGTATGCAGGCTTCGCTGCTGGCCTCTGCCGCACTGACTGCGGAGGTCGCCGCACTGAAGCAGGACCTTAAAGGGTCCAAGAAAGAGCTCGGCCTTGCCAAGAGGCAGCTCGAGGAGAACAAGGGTAAGTAGTACCTAGTCTATGGATCTATATAAAAGGAAAGCGATTGCAAAATGTCAGGATTATCATAAATTTGCTAGGGGCCACGACCGAGGTGGCGACCCTGAAGCAAGCACTGTCCGAGGCTGAAAACAAAGCGGCCAAGGAGCAAACCGAGCGGGAGAGGCATGAGGCACGGGTGGGCGAGGTGCAGCAAGAGCTCCACGCTCTCGTGACGAAGCACGAGGCGCTGGAGCTTGACTTGAAGACGCGAGAGTCTGAGCTTGCCACGGCCCTTGAGGGTCCAAAGAGTGCCAAGGCCGAAGCCCAAAAGGCCCTCCAGGAGATTTATGCGATGAAGAAGATAGCGACGGGTAAGGCATTCTATATGCAAAGTAAGCATGTGAAAGTAAATTACTTGTTACTTACCCGAATCCGGAGCTCTCCAGGAGCATTCGCAGATTTGCCCCACAGCGTGTCGGATGCCGCAACGTTTTACCAGGCCGAGGAGGGAAGCTCAACGGAGAAGTTGTTCTGGGCCCAATATACTAGGAACGAACACCCGGTGCCTATGAGCGACCAGCTAAAGCAGCTGGTCGAGCTACACAAGGCGGCCGAACAGGCCATGAAGGGCTTTATAGTCCGGCTGTGGCCTGGCGACGCCCTTCCGAACAGCTACTTCGGCCTGGTGAGGCGGCTTGTGGATGCCTGCCCACGGCTGGAAGTCGTCAAGTGGTCCATCTGCATCGAAGGTGCACGCCGGGCTTTCGCCCGTGTGAAGGTGCAATGGGCCAAGCTAGACACCGTGAAGCTGATCAAGGAAGGGCCGCCGGAGGGCAAGGAGCATCGCCACCCCAAGATGTACTATGAGGGTGTCCTGAAGGGTGCTTGTCTCGTAGAGGACGAGTGTATGAAAGATATAATATTCGAGTAAACTTGCGCGTGTAATCCTGTAGTTATGAAAACTTGTTCATATGTGCTATGCAACGCTTGTTTGAATTTAAAATATTACCTTCTGTTTGGCTGTTTATCAAATCTGAGAGATGGCTAGTCATCGGTTTCTGCCCCCATGCCACGAGTGCTGGGGTGTTCGGGATAAACCTGAGCACTCTTGTTCCCATTGTTGGGTCCTTCGAGGGAGGTGCTCTGCACAACGAACAAGGCAATTGGACTATAATGCGTTATCACTCTCACTTAGCCATAGAATTCTATAATTTTAAATTTCGGTGAAGCCCCTAGTATTCGGAAGGCCGAATTCGGGGCGCGATACACGCCTTAAGCCGGACAGGCCGACTCCTCGCTCTAAGCGGCATAAGTCTTTAGGGACTCGAAAACCTCTCGAACAGCGACCAGTCTCTCACCTTATCATGACAGTCAGTTTTAGCTTTCTCTACTGAGGTGCTTAGCCCAGCTGAACCGGGGCAGAATCACAGTAGTTCTCCCAGTGCTACCTTAGCCGATATAGCATAACGTAAGGTACCAAAACATGGGAGCCGGGCAAACCCAACTATTGACCAAAGACATGATTCGGAGCTGATGCATATAATGCTTTAAGTTCGGGGTGCCGCACTGTCGGAAGTGTTCGGACTTCTCACGCCGTATTGTGGGGTATGCTTGAGCCCCTAGCGTATTGGCCGTACCAGAGTGTACGGGTGCTGGATGTCACGAATGAGCATATATATATATATATATATATATAAGAAGAAGAATGCAATAATAGTCTTAATGCTATGCATTGTTTATTAAAAAAATATGCGTTAGAGCAGAATGATACAGGTAGTGCGATAAGCAAAAAGTAGGACTATGTCCCCTCCAAGGGCAACTGAGGAATAATATTAAAGCAAGTATTTCACTCGTTATCGTAATCCACCTGGGAGTTCCGTGGTGTGATGTAGCTTTCTGCCTCCTTGGTTGCTGCATCATGTGTTCGGCAATCATGCTGCCGGACAGGGTTTCCAGAGATTAATGTCCTGAAAGATAGAAAAAGAACAAAGCGGGAAGCCCCTAGTACGGTTTAAGCCGCGTCTTGGGGCGTGCCGTAGTCGTGCCCCCTTCCCCGCCCGTGCCCATGGTATTTTTAATGCGTAATTATGTACACGTGGCACGGGTTTCACCGTTTGGCTGGGACCGGGGTGGGGGCTGCATTGCTATGCGAGCTCGGAACGTGCCAGGCGGTCCAGTTGTCGATTACTCCGGGCGCGCTTGAAGTTGTCTGGGTCCTTAATCGCCGAACTAGTGGGTTGCCTTAAGAGGCTGCTTTATGCTTCTGCTGCGAGGCCGACAGTGTGCTCCTCCGTTCGGAGAGAGCGCTCTATGTTTCCATTAACTATAATGACCCCCCGAGGTCCTGGCATCTTGAGCTTGAGGTATGCATAATGCAGTACCGCATTGAATCTCGCAAATGCGGTTTGCCCAAGCAGTGCATGATAGCCACTGCGGAACGGGACTATATCGAAGATTAACTCTTCGCTTGAGACGTTATCCGGCGATCCGAGGACCACTTCCAGTGTGACTGAGCCTGTGCAATGGGCCTTTACACCTGGTATGATGCCTTTAAAGGTCGTTTTTGTGGGTTTGATCCTTGAGGGGTCTATACCCATTTTGTGCACTGTGTCCTGGTAAAGCAGGTTCAGGCTGCTGCCGCCATCCATAAGGACTTGAGTGAGGTGAAATCCGTCAATGATTGGGTCTAGGACCAGTGCGGCAAATCTGCCATGACGGATACTAGTGGGGTGGTCCCTGCGATCGAAGGTGATCGGACAGGAGGACCATGGGTTGAACTTGGGGGCGACTGGCTCCAACGCATATACGTCCCTGAGCGCACGCTTTCGCTCCCTCTTGGGGATGTGGGTTGCGTATATCATGTTCACCGTCCGCACTTGTGGGGGGAACCTCTTCTGTCCTCCGGTGTTCAGCTGCCGGGGCACTTCCTCGTCATCGCTATGTGGCCCCTTATCTTTGTTTTCGGCATTTAACTTGCCGGCCTGCTTGAATACCCAACAATCCCTATTGGTGTGGTTGGCTGGCTTGTCGGGGGTGCCGTGTATTTGACACGAGCGATCGAGTATGCGGTCCAAACTGGACGGGCCCAGAGTGCTTCTTTTAAATGGCTTTTTCCGCTGACCGGGTTTAGAGCCTTTGAATCCGGCATTGACTACCGTATCCTCGGTATTGTCGCTGTTAATGCGGCGCTTATGTTTGTTGCGACATGACCTGCCATTGCCGTCCTTGGTATCCGAAGTACCACGGTTCTTTGATATGTTATTATTGCGAGCCAGCCAGCTGTCTTCTCCCGCACAAAAGCGGGTCATGAGTGTCGTGAGGGCTGCCATAGATTTTGGCTTTTCCTGACCAAGGTGCCGGGCTAGCCACTCATCGCGGATGTTGTGTTTAAAAGCTGCTAGGGCCTATGCATCCGGACAATCGATGATTTGATTTTTCTTTGTTAGGAACCATGTCCAGAATTGCCTGACCGATTCCTCTGGCTGCTGAATTATATGGCTCAGGTCATCGGCGTCTGGTGGTCACACATAAGTGCCCTGAAAGTTGTCGAGGAATGCGGCTTCCAGATCTTCCCAACATCCAATGGACTCTGCTGGCAAGCTGTTGAGCCAATGCCGAGCTGGTCCTTTAAGTTTGAGTGGGAGGTATTTGATTGCGTGTAGGTCATCACCGCGGGCCATGTGGATGTGCAGGAGGAAATCCTCGATCCATACCGCAGGATCTGTCATGCCATCGTATGATTCTATGTTTACGGGTTTGAAACCCTCTGGGATTTGATGATCCATTACTTCATCTGTGAAGCATAAGGGGTGTGCGGCACCTCTGTACTGGGCTATATCGCGACGCAGCTCCAATGAGTCTTGCCCATTGTGTTCGGCCCGGCCGGATTTACTTTTATTGTATCCGGCGTGACGTTTATCGTCTCGCATAGTGGCACGCCCTCGTGATCCGTAGATCGATCTTGCATGTTTTGCTTTGTCCTCCAATACGTCTCACAGGTCTGGCGTATTTCCCCATGCCTTTTTATTTGAATGGCGTCGGGGTGCAGGCTGAGCTTTTGGCTGGAATGCCTCTCTATCGCGGCCATGAGGTGGCCGATCAGCCGCGTCATACGCTTCTTCCTCTAGTCGGGGTTGTAACCTGCATTTTGGGCAACTCTTGGAGGGGCATTCGAGTTTATATTCCTCGGCCGCGAGGACTTCAGTCCATCTGTTAGCTAGCAGATCTTGATCAGCTTGAAGCTGCTGCTGCTTTTTCTTAAGGCTATTTGCCGTGGCTATAAGCCAGCGCTTGAAGCGCTCTTGTTCGATGGGATCCTCTGGCATGACGAATTCGTCATCATCGAGGCTTGCCTCGTCTTCGGAGGGGGGCATGTAATTATCATCCTTCGCCTCTCCATCTGTCGCTCTCTCTGGAGGGCTGGCCTCTCCATCCTCCTGTCCTAGATCGTGCTGGAGGGGATTGTTGCCATCTTTGTCACTATCCGGAGTGTTATTATCTCCTGTGCCAGTATCACCACTTTTGCTTTGGCGGGACTTAGAGCGGAGCCGCTGACGTCGGCGCTTGGGTTGCTTCTTGGAGGGGTCATCCTCCATTGTCTCATCGCCATTGCCTTCTTTGGGTGTGTACACCATGTATATATCGTATGATGAGGTGGCTGTCTAGTGCCCTGTGGGCAGTGGTTCCTCTTTGTCTCCCGCATCGTCGTCCATACCGTCGATGTCTTCGGAGTCAAAGTCGAGCATGTCAGTTAAGTCGTCGATAGTGGCTACTAAGTGGGTGGTGGGTGGGCAGCGAATTTCTTCGTCATCCGCATCCCAATCCTGCCGGACATAGTTCGGCCAGGATCCTCCTGACAAGGAGAGAGACCTTAACGAGTTCAGTATGTCGCCAAAGGGTGAGTGCTGAAAAATATCCACGGAGGTAAACTCCATGATCGGCGCCCAATCAGATTCGCTAGGAACGGGCGCAGGCGGTTCGGAGTCCGTGGCCGGAGAAGGATCCGACAGTGTGACAACACGGCTCTCGTGCAGGATAAGGTCGATGTTCGGCTCGATCACCGCTGAGGGTAAGGCCTCCGTGGCAGGGTCCATCCACCCGTCCATGGACGACGCAACTGGCTCCGAATTGAGGGTCGGAGCGGCTGCCGGTGCGATCTCCTGAACACTGTTTGATGGTAGAGCTAAATCGTACTCATCGTGACCGCGTGATGCACAAGGCAGAGGCTCGGATCCGTCGAAGTTCAAGTCTCCGCGGATATCGGCCGTGTAGTTTAAGCTTCCAAACCTGACCTGGTGGCCAGGGGCGTAACTTTCGATCTGCTCCAGATGGCCAAGCGAGTTGGCCCGTAGTGCGAAGCCGCCGAACACAAAGATCTGTCCGGGGAGAAAAGTCTCACCCTGGACTGCATCGCTATCCATGATCGTAGGAGCCATCAAGCCTAATGGCGACAACATAGAGGAACTCTCAATGAAAGCACCAATGTCGGTGTCAAAACCGGCGGATCTCGGGTAGGGGGTCCCGAACTGTGCGTCTAAGGCGGATGGTAACAGGAGGTAGGAGACACGATGTTTTACCCAGGTTCGGGCCCTCTTGATGGAGGTAAAACCCTACATCCTGCTTGCTTTATTCTTGATGATATGGGTATTACAAGAGTTGATCTACCACGAGATCGGAGAGGCTAAACCCTAGAAGCTAGCCTATGGTCTGATTGTATGTTGTCCTACGGACTAAAACCCTCCGGTTTATATAGACACCGGAGAGGGTTAGGGTTACACAAGGTCGGTTACAAAGGAGGAGATATCCATATCCGTACTTCCTAGCTTGCCTTCCATGCCAAGTAAAGTCCCATCCGAACATGAGACGAAGTCTTCAATCTTGTATCTTCATAGTCCAACAGTCCGGCCAAAGGATATAGTCCGGTTGTCCGGAGACCCCCTAATCCAGGACGCCCTCAACCACGTTGACCATGCCGCGCCGAGAGCACCAGGGCGGTGGACGACGGCGAGGCCTAGGAAGGGGATGACGCGGAGCCGGGGAAGACGCGGAAGTGGATGCCCACTCGTAGAGGAGTACGAGGGTTCACTGGTTCACTGCGGTGTGAGGCTGCCGTCGCTGCAGAATAACAGGGCGTGTGTGAGTGGAGGGATGGTCTAGCCAGCGGTGGGAATAGTAGGGGGCGGTGACGCCTCTACGGCAGCACAGCCAGCCACGGGAGGCAGGAGCATGCGGCATGACCGGCGCTGCTTTGGGCGGCTAGAGCAAGAAGACCACAAGTTGAAGAAGCACTACGGCCATTGGATGGACATCGTACGGTCACTGGAGCTAGAATCATTCATAATGACTAAGTTGACAAAGCACTCCGTCCCCGTCAACTTAGTAGGCCCACAAGTCAGCCTCCCACCAAGGTGGGTCCCAACCAGCAGGGGGAGTATTCATTTTTTGTGCGTAATAAGGAGGCACTTCCGGTGGGTCCGAGCTGACAACGGGGGGAACGTTTTTTTCATGAAATATGGTGGCCCGTCTGGTGGATCCCAGCAGTCAGGGGGGAACATTTCTTTCACCAAATAAGGTGGCCCGTCCGGTGGGTCCCTGCTGTCAGGTGGAGGAATAATTATTTTCCGCATAATAAGGAGGCACTTCCTTGCAGCTGTCGTGGACCCAACTGTCAGCCTCTGCATGACAGTACTCTTCCAATGGAAGTCGTTCCTTAACCACGTTGACCACGCTGCGCCAAGAGCATGAGGGCGGTGGACGACGGCGAGGCCTAGGAAGGGGACGACGCGGAGCCGGGGAAGACGCGACAGTGGATGCCCACGCGGAGAGGAGTACGAGGGTTCACTGGTTCGACTGCGGTGTGAGGCTGTCGTCGCCGCAGAATAACATGGGGTGTGGGTGAGTAGAGGGATGCCCTGGACAGCGGTGGGAGTAGTAAGGGGCGGTGAGGCCTGCATAGAAGGCGGGAGCAGGCGGTCCTGCCGGCGCTGGATTTGGCGGCTGGAGCAAGAAGATCAGAGATTGAAGAAACACGACGGCCGTTGGATTGACATCCAACGGTTACGTCTACTAGAATCGTTTGTTGATGTATATAATAACTAAAAAAATCTTACATACATGTCAACTTAATAGGCCCATAAGTCAGACCATTCCCTTTTTTTTAATTATTTATATATAGCTCATTGCGACTTCTTATGCAATTTATTGCAGTCCGTTTTATTGGTTGGTCAGGGCCAATTTCACATATTTTTGTGGGTTCCAAACTATTTTTAATACCGAAATGTCGAGTCAGATTTAAAGTACTTTGAGGATATATTTAAATTAGGTTAATGCCAGTGAAATAGGAATCTGAAAATGTGAAAAAATTCAGAAATTATAAAGTAATTGCCAATTTGTCATCTTTTTTTATATTTACAACCAATTTCATATTACTTTCAAGATTTGCAAGCGTCTTGAAAGAGTTGCAGCCCATCAGGGCATAGAAAAATAAATAGGCCTGGATTGGGTATTCTTCAGAAAAAATAAACTGGGCTCATTTTCACAAAGAAAAAATAGCTGGGCTGGTCACATGGTGAACATAAAATATAAGCCTCGGCTAGAAGGGCCACAGCCCAGTTCAAACCCTGCTACGTCCCAGGTGTCAGCCGATCTTGTGTTGTTCTCTTGTCTATTGACTATATACGCTCACAATGTCATGGGTCCCAGATGTTAGAAAAACACTAGGAGGAAGCATTTTATTTTTCCTTACACTGACATGGTGGGCCCGTACTGTCATCCTCTCCATGTACTTCTGCCGATTCCTGTTGTTTGTTGACCAGGTTGACAACGTGAGAGGGCGGCACCACGGCGAGCGCACCAAAGCGCGTGGAGGACGACGGCGAGGCCTCAGACGTCGGCGATAATGATTTAGGAGACGGTGGGGCGGTGATGCGTGCGCTGAGGTGCAGCCAGCCGTGGGAGGTGGAAGCAGGCGGCCCCGCCGGCGCTGGTTTGGTTTTGGCGGCTGGAGGAAGACATGACTGAAGAAACATGACAGACTGTAAAAGCAACATGAGTACTTAACAACCTTAACTGAAACCAGCATGGGCACTTAACAACTATAGCTGAAAGCAGTATGAGTACTTATACAGGTTCAACCGTACAAAGCACACCTCGAACAGTGCTACTTTGCCTACAGTTAACCAAGGGTGAGGCCGCCAAGCCCTAGGACAAGGCCCAGGCGCCACCCCACGCATCCACAACCTTCTGAAAGCGGCTTCATCTCGCAATGTGGTCAATAAACAGGATATTCACTTTGGAGCCATGGAAAAGCAGGAACATAATATTCTATCCTATTCTCCAAGATGGACGGGCCTTCATTATTTGAGACCATCCACGAATAAGTATCTTTTCACCTCCAAGGGGAATGGAGTAGGTCGACATAAACATCATGTTGTGACCACGCGCAAGTCTGACCCGACCATGGTCAGGCATATGTATAGGAACAATAGAACTGGGCAGTTTCTGTTTCAAGAAGATCACAGCTGTAAAACTGTGTATAAGCAATAGTTTATGAACAACATATATAACAGAAAACAGCTCGTACCATAAATTTCTCGACCCAGTTGGACCTGTTCAATGAGTGCAACAGTGGCACACATATCCCACGTGGCCTTCCATCATTGAAACGCCCCACAAGAACCTCAAGACAATCAATAAAGTGTAGGAACTTGTGGATGTCGTCCCAGTCAACTTCAGTGCCATCAGTAACAGCCGAGTTGTTACAGAATAACAAATGAGAAGCCTGCTTAACTCTGAAAAAACCTACACATGCCACCAATTATAAGAAAACATTAGTTAGAAGTAGCATCTCCGTGAGAGATTTGTTGCTACTTCTAAAGTTAAATTGTGATTAGTTAGACAGAATAGGTGGATTAAGAAGTAATCAAGGCAACAAGCAAGAACCAGATACAAAACTAACATGGATGAACAATTGGAACGACGTCAGGGTGGAAGATCGCAGTGAAGATGAGACCAGGTTCTGCTATTTCCATCAACATTCGTGCGCCAACTTTCAGTCTGTAACACTTGAGAAAGTTTATCCAAGTTCGGCCATAAAAAAAGCAGCGATCTTCTTGGTTCATGAACCCAACTCGGAACTTATATCCATGGTTTGTCTTCACTGTGACCATTAAACTGGTGTATTCAGTTATGCCAAGGCCGAGCATCTTGAGTACATGTGTTCTGGCAGAGCAAATGATGCACTGCAGGAAAAATAATATGAGAACACAATGTATTCCCTAACCAAATCTAGAAATAACTTCCTTCTTCACGTTAGTGTTGACCATCGTACTGGTAGTACCTTTTATCCAAATATAGCAATCCAAATTTCCAAATTACTCGACAGCATGTTCAAAAAAACCCCACCCCCGGATAGAAAAGAGGATTCTAGGAACATATTGTGCGTGTTTTAAAATCCCGTGTTAGGATGAGAAGTAACAAGTGTGGCATCTCACCGAGGGCGCAGAAACCTGTAGGGTCCTCGCACTTTGGGCACTGCAAATGAAACACACTAGATTCAGTAGGAAGAAAAATGCATCAACGGCGGCGACTGCCATCCTAGGATTACCCGCGACCAAGGGACTTGGATTTATCGGGGGTGGATGGAGAATTCGTACTTGGTTCTCCATGAGAAAACCCTATGCAATCGCCGAGAGGGGGTTTTCTCTAAACAAGCAGACGAGGGAGAAGGGGATTCAGGCCCAGTGAAATATTGTCGCTTCGCCCGTCCAGCTTACTGCTAAAGCTGGAAAGGTGTTTTTTTGTGATTTTGATGGCTCATTGGGCATTACTACGGCACTACGACCGGGGTGTGTCTACCGTGCAGTTGTGCACTCTAATTTGGTGCATATGGCACACGGACCCCGTTGCCGGATGCCCCACATATCAGTGAAAGGAAGTAGAAAGACAGGAGTAACTAGTTATACATAAATATATTTTTGACAAAGAGATGCTCCCTCTGTAAAGAAATATAAAAATCTTTTATATCACAACTTTACACATAAGAAAAATCAAGGGGAATATATATAACATATATAATTATAAAAAACAGAGTTTTTTAACACAGTATAAATGAGTTGGTGATGATGGTGTGCCTGCCATCCTGCAATATAGGTCGTCCAATTTATATCTGACGGATAGGAAACAAACTATGGCAATTTTGCAAAAAGGTACCCACATACCTCTCCACATTTGCAAATAAGACCTTCCCTCGTTCATCCTTTTCTCTCACAAGATAAAATACTCATACAAATGCATCTTGATGTTACGTGCAACGCACGGGCATTATGGGGGTTCAGCTGAGAATATAATACTCAGACAGGCTCACAGTTCTGGATTTGGGCCGCAGGCCCACCCTGCATGTTTGGGGGCCCATGTGTTCTACCTCAACGCTTTTCATATTGCAAGCGATCGGTACGGTGCTGGTTTTAGATGTTGTTGCAAGGGGAATACACAAAATTGAATAAAGCACGACAACTGTTGGAATGAAATCAAACGACAGTTCCTAACCAGCAATGAGAGTTACAATTCTATCAACGATATACCATGTGATAAATAATATTGTTGTATTACTTATACACACAGGACACTTGTTTCACCATGCCAGATTATTACATCAAAATCTCTCGTAGGATAGATCAGTTCGGCAGTTGCGTGCTGCTACTGAAGAATTTCAAAGTTGATTTGGACCAGCTCTCCTTGACGAGAAAGTTCGATTTTGAGATCATCCCCTACCGCGAGATATGATTTAGATTTGAACCTTGACCATCCTTTAGCATCAATCATCATGCGACCATCCTTTGTACTTATGGTATATTGAGCAGGTTCATTCACACCAAGGTTGCGCATGGTAAGAGAAACTTGGCCGCTGTCGCCCGGATTGTTGAACGACTCCCTCGTTGCTCTAGGAATTCTCTGTTTGCAAACAAGAAGACATACCCAAACAGTTAGATCAACACATTGAATCATGCGAACAACATGGAAAGAAAAAAGAACGAAACACTTGGGTGGCCAATGCTTACCAAGAAGGTGGACATGTCGGTTTTTGTAAGGACTTTGGTATATGAAGTGCGAACTGCATCCCAGTCTGTTGCCAGTGCAACTGCTCGTTCGGTTGCTGCTGCACGGGCCGGAGCAGATGCAAGTGCAAGTGTTGGTGCAGGTGTCGAAGCCGCCGCTGCTGCCTGAGATGGTGCTCCTTGTTGAGCTGGTGCCGGTGTCGGAGCAGGTGCCGGTGTCGATGCCCGATCCTCCGGTAGACCAGCCTGATCCGCTGACGCGGTCGGTGCCCAATCCTCAGCTGGATAAGACTGAGCTGCTACCGCTGTCAGTGCTAGAGCAACTGCAGGTGCTCGATCCGTTGCTGAAGGTGGTACCGATGTGCGAGACAGCGGTGATCGTGTCTGGTCTGCTATGATCAGCTTTCTAACTTGACTAGGCTTCGTGACCGTGATCCGGTTTTTTCTCCATTTCTTTTAAACACAAGAAGGACTAATTGTGGAGTTTTTGTTAAACCAAACTGCGGTCCATCATAGGGATTCAGCTTGTACTCGGACAACAGACTGATCCAATTTTTCCAGTAATATAAGTGATGGACAGTGCCTTCGTTACTGACACGACATAAGAAGTGAAACCTGCAAAAATAGCCATCATAGAGCAAACCAAATGGTTTATTCTATGATGAATGTCACATGGCAAAACCTGCATCGTAAAAATGTAGGAAAAGAAAGAAAACATGACATTAAATCAATAAGATTTAGACAGTAAATCAATAAGATTTACTTGATGTGACACAAGTGAATCCTTACCAGGAAATCACTATGTTGAAGTACTAAACAGAAGCTTGATCGTCCAACTACGGGTGGCATGCAGGGGCCCTGCCTGCTCCCACAAGCATGACAGTCCAAAGGTCATGACAAATCGTATGGACCGAACATCCATGGGACTGGAAATCCTGGTGGGTGCAATAAACCCTGCAATGCATACAGATATTGGAGTGTTACCATAATTGATAAAGCGTCCTGACAAAAAAGATGATCTGGATACTTCAAAATATACAGACTGAATTGAGTGGACAGACATTAACATAGACCGTTCTCAGGACTGACCACACAACAAAAGCGGTAGTACTAATAAACAATACAGGGTTCACAAGCACAATTCAAGTACTGAAAAATAGTACTTACTACAGGCAAGCAAAGTTGCACTAATTAAACTCTGCAGACTATTTCTTGCCACCGACCTAAGGGATGAACCCCACATAACTGACTAGGCCATGGACTTCGTGAGAGATGTCTACATGCACCATCACCATCGCGTCAACCTTGGAGAACCTAACAGAGTGGTCTTTCCACTCATAAACATGATCATGAAGATAGGCCGCATCAGATTTGTTGGGAAGCTGAAAGAACATGCGGTGCCCCATGTTTGGTTTTGGTAATTGATGACAATCTCTATGGACTAATGGTTGCCTTGAGTTATATTTGAAGGTTTTGTCCATAGGCTTTTCTTGGAGTACATGTGTTGGTTTCAAGGAGAGTTTGTGTTGACCAAGGTGCTATTCAAGGAATTATCTAAAGATTGGTCATGTGACTATTGAGCTTATTGCAAGCATGTCTTGAAGAAGAAGATTGTGTGATCACTCATGCCTACCTTCAAGACACCATCCAAATGAAGAGAATTGGAAAGATTCAGGGTTGATCAAGATTAATTCAAGAGTGAATCAAGTTGATCAACACACAAAGCATACAAGATGTACTGAGGGATCAAGTGATCCCATGGTATGGTAAGCATTGTCCATTACGCTTTGTTTGCTAACCCATGGTTTTCGTGAGAGTTCTTTGTGGGGTTAGGTTGCGATGTGCAAGTTCAAGTGGAGCATCATGAAGAGATCAAATGCTTGAAGCTTGTCGTCCATTATGGTAACAATGGATTTATGAAGATATGCCGAAGAGTGCCTCACCCATAGTGGAGTTTGGGGGAGCAATCAACTAGTCTTCATCGAGCCAACACAATCAAGAAAGGTGGTCCAACTTGAGGAAGTCAAGATCTTCATATCTAGCTCAAGTGTACTATGTGCAAGACAAAGGTTTGCCCTTGATAGGTTTTCTATTTTACCAGTCTCATAGTGGTAGTTGGGAGACTGGGTTATAGGATCGATTGCCGTACTATCAAGGGGGGCTCTCGATGAGTAGCTTGATCGCATCGTTCGTAGAGAGCTCAAACCGTTGCATACTTGCATCATCTCTTGGTTCTTGTTTGGTTATCTCTGAGAGTTTTAGATCTTATGGTCATCTTGATGACAAGCTCAAGTTCATCGAAAACGAAGTTCACTTGCATCTTCTGTGATGTTTTCGATGTTGGAGGTTATGCCCGTTCTTCTCTGTTGGAGGTTTCACTCCTCCATTTGTTAGGCATACCTCCTCCATTCGGAGGTTTCACTCCTCAATTTGTTGTTGTGTTGATGCTACTCGCTGTCTTGTATCCAACAAGCTTGAGTTTGCTCAATTCAGAGCTCATTTGCAGAAGTTATGGCAGTTCTGGTTTTCCTTGGAGTATACTTCTTTTCTTGGAAGTGGCATATGTTTGGTGCCAGTGGTAGTACCGCGGGGCCAGAGAGGCAGTACCGTGTATCGCCAAAAGCAGTAGTACCACTGTCTCACAACGGAAGTATCGCCCATGGCCATAAGCGGTAGTACGGCTCTGGTTCCGCGCTGGTACCGCCTCGACTCGAGACGTGGTTTTCTCGTGTCGGGTTCAGCGGCAGTAGTAGCGGCAGTAGGAGTGGTAGTGCCGCTCATGTGCGGTAGTACCGCGGCTACCACCGCCCCTAGTGCTGCTCAAATGCCCTCCTCTCTGTGCATGGTCCCATTGGTAGTACCGCTGGGCCAAGCGGCAGTATCGCTGGCCCCAGCGGTAGTGCCGCTCATACGGCTCTGCCTCGCCCTCTGTTTTGCTCTGCTCTCTACGTTCTACCGTCCGGGCGGTAGTACCGCTCCCCTGAGCGGTAGTACCGCTCGTGCGCGGACTGAGCACATAACGGTTGGATTCGGGAGCTCCTATAAAAGGGGGTCTTCTTCCCTTTGAGCCTTATCCTTTAAGCTCGTGTTCTTCCCCCATTGTTGACCTTCTTCAAGCTTGCTAACTCTTAAGACCTCCATGGATTCTTGCTAGTTTTTGAGGGAAAAGAGAGAGGAGATCTAGATCCACATTTCCACCAATCACTTTCTCCTCTATGTGAGGGGAACCCCTTGGATCTAGATCTTGGAGTTCTTGGTGTTCTCCTTCTTGTTCTTCCTCTCATTTTCCTCCCTAGCATTAGTTGCTTTGGTGGGACTTGGGAGAGAAGGACTCGGGCACTCCGTCTGCCCTTTCCATTGCATTTGGTGCATCGTTTTGAGTTCTCCACGGTGATACGTGGAAGTTACAAGTTGAGAAGCTTATTACTCTTGGGTGCTTGGTACCCTTGAGCTTGTTCCTCTTGGATGCTTGGGTGCCCTAGACGGTTGGTGGTGTTCGGAGCTCAATCATTGTGGTGTAAAGCTCCGGACAAGCGTCGGGGTCTCCAATTAGGTTGTGGAGATCGCCCTGAGCAATTTGAAGGGTACCGGTGACCGCCCCCAAGGGTTGCCAAAGTGTACGGGTTCGGTGACCGCCCCCAAGGGTTGCCATCTGTACGGGTTCGGTGACCGCCCTCAAGGGTCCCTTAGTGGAATCACGACATCTTGTATTGTGCGAGGGCGTGAGGAGATTACGGTGGCCCTAGTGGCTTCTTGGGGAGGATTGTGCCTCCACACCGCTCCAAACGGAGATTAGCATCCGCAAGGGTGTGAACTTCGGGATACATCATCGTCTCCGGGTGCCTCGGTTATCTCTTACCCGAGCCCTTTACTTATGCACTTTAATTTGTGATAGCCATATTGTTTCTTGTCATATATCTTGCTATCACTTTGTTGTTTACTTGCTTAGCATAAGTTGTTGGTGCACATAGGTGAGCCTAGTTGTTGTAGGTTTTGCGCTTGACAAATTAACCGCTAGGTTTATTCCGCATTTGTTCAAGCCTAAACCATAATTATTTTAAAGCGCCTATTCACCCCCCTCTAGGCGACATCCTCATTCTTTCAGAAGCTTTACAAGAACCACACCCTTCGTAATCGAAGGCACAACCAGGAAATTGTTGTGGTCAAGTACAGCCTCGAGAACACGCCCGACAACAATGCTACAGGAAAACACTAGTTCAGGACACGTGGCGACAAGGACACAACAGCTGGATAGTTTAGCAGTACAACTCATCCTCGGGTCTTCCAGTTCACACGACATGACTTTGAGAACTTCATCTCCACCGCGGACCTGGCTCTAATTCAAACAGAAACCATATTTTATTACTACCTCAGTTAAGGAATATAAGATGATTTTCGATATTATACTCCATATATGACTACATATACGCACAGAAATGAGTGAACAAAGACACTAGAACATGTCTTCAAAGGCATGAGAGTAGAGGGATTACTTGCAATATCCATAACACAAGTTACTGAGGCAAATATACCCTCTTCAAAGGTAGCATTGATGTTCATAAAGTACTCCCTCCGTCCCAAAATTCTTGTCTTAGATTTGTCAAGATACGGATGTATCAAGTCACATTTTAGTATTAAATACATATGTATCTAGACAAATCTAAGACAAGAAATTTGGGACAGAGGGAGTAGTTGAAAGTAATCTATAAGAAATCAGTGTCAACCTCTCGCATGTTTTGGTCAAAAGAGGAATTTAGAACCGTCATTTGGCACAAAAAAATCACATGCAAGATCACCCAGAAAGTTGTACTACTAGTACTAGTACTGCGTGTTAGATGAAAAAACACGATCAAGATCGAGAAAAAGATTGTCAAGAAGAGATATTACCTGGACTTGCTTAATGAGGGATCCCGAAGAGGGGGGCTTGGACAGGGCGATGGCTTTGAGCTTGTCTGCGGTAGTCTCGGCGGGGTGCTTGCGCTTCTTCGTACCATGAGCCACGACGGTTTTGGCCAGAGCCATAGACATCACTTCGGCCGGTGCTCCAGCGTCCATCAAGAAACTGTCAAATAGAAATAATAGAAAAGAAACAATAATCACAAACCCAAAAGAAGAAAAGAGAGGAAGTTATAGGATCAGTCTCGGGGTTGCAAGACCGGGCCTTGGCCAGAATCAACACCATTGATGCGCTCACCTTTCCTTCTTTGGGAGAGAAGAACAATGGCAGGAGCAGGTCAGGGTTTTCTTGAAGAAATGAGGAACAAGATGAGTGAGAAGTGAGTTGGGTGGAGAGGAGGCTGAGAGAGAAGAGTGAAATGATGGTTGCTTCGTCCATCCAACTTACTGCTGGAAAGGAGGGGGTTTGTGATTTGACGACTCATTGGGCATTACTACAGCGCTTCGATCGAGGTAGTCTATTGTCACTCTACTACAGAGTAATTTAATGCATGGCTGGTGGACCCCGATGCTGGCTGTCCCACATGTCGGCGAAAGTGAGTAATTTAGTGCATGGCTGGAGGAGGATCCGCATGGTAGAGCGTGTCCACTATTTTTCTAAAGAAAAAAATGATTACAGCAAGCGTTTCCACTCTTACGACGGAGGAGTGTGAAACACGGCAGCCACTTGAACATACACGGTGCTCCTACTACTAGGCATGTGCAGTGGTTCATACGTCAGTACTACATAATCTTGTTGCTAGTGTAGTAAGATATGACGACAACAAATGATGTTGTGCGCATGTCAACTATATGATCAGTAATGTAGTAACATAGTACCGCTTTTTCGACTGTCCGGTCGAGAATGAATGGTGAGATCAATGTTAACAGAACTAGGTCTACAGCACACGGAGAGTACGGTGCTATAGTACTCCATGAAATATGAACCATATGAAGCACGAATAGTGCTAGGCAGGGTGTATGAAGGGTGCATGGGATGGGAGCAAAACTTCCCTTCTCGACCCACTTTTGGGTGTTTGGCAAAGTGCATGAAGGGTGCATGAGTCCACACTAGTAGGTTAACACAAATACACGAGGAGGAAACAACTATATTGAGATGATAATGCAACCAAACACACCCACACGCTTTGTGCTACAGTGACTGATCTGCATCGTCTGAGTTTGATCCAACAACCATGTTGCGCCAAGACATGGACATGCCCATGCAGAGGGCGCCTAAACACCACCGAAGTCCCTCTGCTTCTCGAGGCGCACAACATTGGTGATGTAGGGGGTGAAACGGCTGAAAGGCAATGCAATCTACGGGAAGGCGGAGGGAGCCAGCCGAGGAGTGGGGAATATTTTGGTTTTCACCATGGTAAAACACCAGTCGACGACTTCTCACATCAAGGAGCAGTGGGTTTTACAGGCGGAGTCATCGTGACTAATTGCTGCCGCGCCTGCTCCTGTCAATCAAAAAAAATTAAAAATCCTTCCGCGCCTGCTCCTGTCAATCAAAAATTAAAAATCCTGTCGCACTCAAACACCAAAGCAACACCGTGGTGGATATTTAAATTTACCTGCCGACATGTAGATAAAAAAAGGGGTGAAAAAACTAATGTGGTGGCGGCCTAGCTAATCGGTCGAACTAGCCCAACTAGCTAGCCACCGTGCTTCACTGATGTACTCGGCGGGTAAAGTGGTCTTTCGTGATTTGACGAATCATTTACTTGCTTTGGGAAAACGCGCGGTAGGGTGTCCCATGTCAGGAAGAATAAATGTGTGCACCACCCGGGAGGACCCCAACACCGCGCGGTAGGGTGTGCATGTCTCGGCACGGAGGGAAAATGTGCGTGTAAAAATGTACTGTATCAGACATAGTACCTATGGTTCGACCTCGGGACCCAGCCAGTCAGTCGAAAACACCCCACTAGCCACACAGCTTCATCATGCTAACATGGCCCGGAGGACAGGTGTGGTTAGCTCCGTCTCGACCAGCCACAACGTCTCTTGTTCTAGGCGATTCTTCTATTTTCCAAGCTTTTTTTAGTTGTAATAACACCACGGCAAGCTAGTGCCACTCTTCGTGTGTGCCCGTGCAAAGGTTAGATGATGGAGAGAAGAGAGAGATCGCAGACCTGGGACCCACCAGTAAGTGAGTCAATGGTCATGCACGTGTTGACGAGGCACTCCCTCTACTCTACTCAACGTAATACTGTATAAAATCAAGTTATGGGACAAAGCCAACAACAGTTGTTGTTTCAGGCTATCGACTTATGCTTTGTAGTCTAGGTTGCCAGTTCAAATCTCGTCTTTCAGATTTGTTAGTTTTGGGTCCAAATTTGATTAATGACAAGTGGGACCCCCGTGTGTTGTTCCGATATTTCAGTGTAGGATGGTTTTTTGAACAAACACTTTGCGTGGTTAGACAAGTAACGGCACAAGTTACACGTATTTTGCAAGTTTACGAACAAAAATGACAGCGGCATAAAATCACTCGGGGGCCTAGCTGCAGTCCAGTACTCGCCTAAGTACGTACGCTCCATCGCCGACCCGCAAGGACGACGAGGTGCAGGTCGACTGCCACCTTCTCCTTGGGAGCTTCGCCACAAATACAACGTGCGCTCCATCGCCGCAAGGACGACGAGGTGCAGGTCGACTGCCTCCTTCTCCTTGGGAGCTTCGGCACAAATACAACATGCGCTCCATCGCCGACCCGCAAGGACGA
>NC_041388.1:379178194-379203265 GCF_002162155.2 Triticum dicoccoides
ACAACGTGTGCTCCATTGCCGACCCGCAAGGACGACGAGGTGCAGGTCGATTGCCACCTTCTCCTTGGGAGCTTCGCCACAAATACAACGTGCGCTCCGTCGCCGACCCGCAAGGATGACGAGGTGCAGGTCGACTGCCACCTTGTCCTTGGGAGCTTCGCCACAAATACAACATGCGCTCCATCCCACTCCGCAAGGACGACGAGGTGCAGGTCGACTGCCACCTTCTCCTTGGGAGCTTCGCCACAAATACAACATGCTCTCCATCGCCGACCCGCAAGGACGACGAGGTGCAGGTCGACTGCTACCTTCCCCTTCGGGGCTATGCCACAAATACGAAGGTTGTCTCGAGTGAAGAACGAGTTCCACTCGATGGAGGATTCATGAAGATATTCAACGATAAACCAAGTTCGGATAAATCCCAAAGGTTCTGGACCATAGGTCGAAGTGCTCGGGCATTCAGACCGAAAGAGTTTAACGGTTACAAAAACCACTCGGCATTCTGAGGCAAATTTAAGGTGGGGCATAAAAGTTTGTTCACTTCGCGGGAGGAGGACCGGCAGGCTCGACGAACTCGTCTAGGTCAACGCCGTCGGCGATCCGAGTAGCTGCGGCGATGAAAGTCTCCATAAAAGATCAGAAGTCATGCTTCTGGGTGTTGGCGACCTTGATTGCTGCCAGCTTATCTTGTCGCAACTCCTTGCAATGGACACGAACCAAAGACAGAGCCACATCAGCATCACACCGGGCAATAGATTTCTTCCACTCCTGCACTCGATCAGGGATCTCGTGAAGTCGAGTCATCAGGGACTCAAGATCATTCTGGAGCGTGGCCTCTGGCCAAAGGGCCGGATCAATCCGTGACGTGGCGACCTTCAGCCGAGCCAAGTAGTCCACAACACCGTCGATGCGGGATTCCAGTCGGAGCAGATTCATGGCAGTTTCATCTTTCACGGGAGAATTGATTGGGTCCAAACCTGGCTCAATCCGCCCAGTCTCCTCCTGGAAGTTCTGGCAAAACTCTACACTCACGATCCAAGGATAAGTCAATTTTCGTACGCTGAGTCGACAAAAAACATCAGTCGGAACAAAATGTGTACCTTCAAGCTTGATGAACAACTTCTTGGCAAGGCTCCTCAGGTAGCTCTCCAGATCGTCCCTCCTGCGAGCGATGCTTTCCATCTTCTCGTACAGGTTGAGATTGTCCTTCTTCAAGTGCGTGCACTCCTTGTTGGCTTCGTTCAGAGCAGATTTCATCTTGGTATTCTCTTCTTCCAACTGGCCGACCGAAGCCAGTTTCTGTTCAGCCAGAGCGGTTTTGTCGTCAGCTTCCTTTCGAGCAGCAGCCAAATCCTGATCCTTCTTCGCCAGAGCTTCTCTCAGTTTTTCTGCAAAGAAATGGTGCTTGATTCAGAAAGAGCATAAGGGTACTCAAGCCTAAGACAAACCAGTCAACAAGCGTGTCTTACCATTGGCGTCGTCCTTGGCCTCTTGCAGCTCTGTCTTGGCCAATTCCAAGTCAAGGTTCAGTTGGATCTGCTGTTTCTCCAAGTCAGCAAAGCGAGCTCCAAGATCACAAGATTTCTGCAATCAAGAAGGAGAAGTTGTTTTACAGCGAAAAACGAGAAAGGCATAAGTACTAAGACTACGGTCGACTGTCCGTAGTCCACCATAGTCTCGGGGACTACACCCAATGGGTGCACTTTGCGTGCCCCCACCGGTTCTGATCCCACTCGACCGGCCCGCCGGAGTCGAGTGCAGGGTGTAAAAAAAGGGGGGAGAAGGACTCAGACCACAGTCGACTGCCAGCAGTCGACCGCGGTCTCGGGGACTACACCCAGTGGGTGCACTTGGCGTGCCCCCACCGGTTCTGATCCCACTCGACCAGACCGAGTGGAAGAGACAAACTACCAGTTCGGTTTACACTCGACGCAGCCAGACCACATCGAGCAAAAGAATCTAAATACAATGACTACAGTCGACTGCCAGTAGTCCACCGTAGTCTCGGGGACTACACCCAGTGGGTGCACTCAGCGTGCCCCCACTAGTTCAAAAATTCAATCGATGCACCCAGTGGGTGTACAGATGCAAAGATTTTCGGAAAGATTCTTCAGATAGCATATCCTAACAGAACAAGCGGTGACCAACTAACCTGAACGTTCCTTTGGAGAGCCGAGCTGGCATCGCAGGCGGCCCACTGGCGTCCCGCACCGTCTTCATCTTCTCCATCATAATGCCCGCCTGGCGTATGGCTTCCTTGGCAGCATTCACTTCGTCCTCTAGGACATGATGGGTCGCAAAAACTAAAGATGGGTTGACAGGGGCCTGAGCAGTCGACGAAGAAGGCAAGGCACTCGACAATGGCACGGTGAAGGTAACAGAACCCCGATTGGCATCGCCAGCATCCTGAACGACTGGTTCCGCCCTTGGCGTCGACTGTGGCACCTTGCTTGCAGGAGCTTGCCTATTCTTCCTTGTCAAAGGCCTCTCGGGCTCTTCATCATCATCGGGGAGGTCGATAATGTGGGGAGCTGTTCAAAGTTCAATCGCCAAAATCACATCACCCAATGGTGCACATTGCAGTTGAGTCGACCAAATAAAGACAGAATGGCAGAAATCATACCCAGATTGGAAGTGACCACATCCTCCATTACCTCATCCTCGTCCATGTAAGCTGAGGTCCCGGAAGTAGTAGTGCTGCCAGTTCCAAAGTTCGTCTGGTTAAATCAAGAAAAAACAAACAGCATGGGGCGTCGAGTGAATACGAAGGGAGACACTCACGCAGAAGCGACGGGGATGTCAATCTTAATCTTCGGCAACACCTTCCTAGGCTTCGGCTCTGCAACTTTGGGATGCTTTGACGCTTTTTCGGTCGGGATTGGTGAAGAGGTCCGAGGACGCTTTGAAGACTGACCAGCCTAAGCAATCGCCTTTTCACGGGCGCTCGGTCGTTCTTGGTCAAGCTTGGATCGCCTCTCCCTGCGAGGAGGCGACTCGACTTCTTCTTCATCACTTGAGTCATCGCTCTCTTTGTCCCCTTCACCGTCAGAAGTCCATTCGCCACTGTCGCCGCCGCTCGCCTATCCTTCCAGATCTTGCGCTTGCTCTCCGTTGGGCATTGAATACATTTCGATAAGGGCCTGAAAGAAAGCAGGAAGAATAAAGTCAGTCGACGCTGTACAGACAGCTGCGCGAGTGAATTCAGATTACGATGAAAACTCAGAATGGGACCTTCTCTGGTACATGGGACTAGTCGAATGGAGGGACTCTCCTGGCTCCCCTGGTGTTGTCCTTGTTTCTAGTCATGCCCGACAGCCACTTCTCCAGTGTGTCATCATCGACCTCCTCCGAGTGAATCCGAGTGGAGTCGTCAAGACCCGAATACATCCACATCGGATGGTCTCAGGCTTGAAGAGGCTGGATGCGCTGCTGAAGGAAAACCTCCAAGAGATCCATTCCGGTGACCCCATCACGGATAAGATGGACCACTCGCTCGACCAGCACCCTCACCTGCGCCTTCTCCTATGGGAGCACCTTCATAGAGGAGGGTTTCCTCACTCGGTCCATGGTAAAAGGAGGGAGGCCAGTCGACTACCCTCGCGTCGACTGGTCTTTGCAGTAAAACCAGGTCGACTGCCATCCGCGAACCGAGTCAGGAAGAATCATGGCCGGAAAGGAACTTTTCCCTCTCATCTGAACACCAAGACCCCCACACATCTGAATCACTTGAGTTCTCTCATCACTCGGACTGGCCTTTTTCACCGTCTGAGAGCGACAAGTGAAAATGTGCTTGAAAAGACCCCAGTGAGGCCGACAACCCAGGAAGTTCTCACACAAAGACACGAAAGCAGCGAGATAAACGATTGTGTTGGGAGTGAAGTGGTGGAGTTGTGCCCCAAAGAAATTCAGAAATCCCTAAAAGAAAGGGTGAGGAGGCAAGGAAAATCCACGGTCGATGTGGGTGGCAAGGAGAACATGCTCACCCTCCCGAGGTTGCGGCTCGGATTCCTTCCCTGGAAGCCGCGCCGATTCATGGGGGATCAGCCCTCCTTCGGCTAGGTCATCGAGGTCTTCTTGGGTGATTGTCGAGCGGATCCAGTCGCCCTGGATCCAGCCCTTCGGCAGGCCGGTTCACGAGGAAGATCCACTCCGACTGGTCGCCTTCCCCTTCTCCTTCCCTGCCGCCTTCTTCGACCGCTCCAGAGCCGCCGTCTTCTCCTTCCCCATCGTCACCGGCGAGACGCGTACGGAGCGGTGGCGCGGGGGCGAGAGCGAGCGCGACGAAGGAGCCTGAAGAGGAGAAGAGAGGATGGGAACACACTGTGCAAGAGACCCCAGTCCAATGCCTTATATGAGGCCACTTCCGAGTGGCTGACTGGTAGGCCCGAGCGGTCCTGTCAAATCCCAAAACAATCGCGCGCGCGATACGTGGCAAAAAAGGCGGCACGGGGATCGAGGCGGCTCCGCCCTATCCCATCCGATTACTGCGGCCTCCCCCGTCCCGCGCGCATCCCAAAATTCGGATCCTGCGAAATCTGCGGGTAGTAGAACAACTTGTCAGACCGAAGATCTCCTCCACGCCGTCACTCGGAGCCTCTCAAGTAAAGAAACTCACTCGACAAAAAAAACTAAGAATGGATCAAGGCGACTGAAAAGGAAGTTGCTGTCATCACTCAGGTTCATTGATCCGAAACAAGATATGCTCATGGCATGAAAAATGAGTCGGAGAAGTGCTCAACTCCTTCCCCACTCAAACCTCGATCCATTCGGGGGCTAATGATGAAGCTATGTACCTAGGGTAGGGTCATGGACCTGTCCCAGCTGCCCTACCCAAGGAAGTCTCAAGAAGAAATCACCTTTCAATCGACTTGGAGGTGTTCCACTCGACAGACTCAAAGACACTCGACCAAGAAGCCACCACTCGACCAAGGTCCAATCACTCGACGCGCAGGAAACCTAAAGGCACTCCGCACGCTAACGGTCGGTTATTAAGTAGCTTTTATGGTCATCATAGCACTTTATTAGAGGCGTTACCAGTAACGCCTCACCTTAATGTATTTAAAACCCTGCACAACTGAGGGCCGGAGGGGCCGGCAAACTCTATATAAGCCACCCCCTCCTTAGTGTAAAGGGTTCGCACCCCCGTAATTCATACACGCATAATCCAGTCGACCGCCTCCGGGCTCCAAGACATAGGGCTATTACTTCCTCCGAGAAGGGCCTGAACTCGTAAACCTCGTGTGCTTACAACCTCTCCATAGCTAAGATCTTGCCTCTCCATACCTACCCCCCTACATTACTGTCAGACTTAGAACCACGAAATTGTTTCAGAAGCTTTACAAGAACCACACCCTGCGTAATCGAAGGCACAACCAGGAAATTGTTGTGGTCAAGTACAGCCTCGAGAACACCCCCGACAACAATGCTACAGGAAAACACTAGTTCAGGACACGTGGCGACAAGGACACAACAGCTGGATAATTTAGCAGTAGAACTCATCCTCGGGTCTTCCAGTTCACATGACATGACTTTGAGAACTTCATCTCCACCACGGACCTGGTTCTAATTCAAACAGAAACCATATTTTATTACTACCTCCGTTAAGGAATATAAGATGATTTTCGATATTATACTCCATATATAACTACATATACGCAGAGAAATGAGTGAACAAAGACAGTAGAACATGTCTTCAAAGGCATGAGAGCAGAGGGATTACTTGCAATATCCATAACACAAGTTACTGAGGCAAATATACCCTCTTCAAAGGTAGCATTGATGTTCATAAAGTACTCCCTCCGTCCCAAATTTCTTGTCTTAGATTTGTCTAGATACGGATGTATCAAGTCACATTTTAGTATTAAATATATATGTATCTAGACAAATCTATGACAAGAAATTTGGGATAGAGGGAGTAGTTGAAAGTAATCTATAAGAAATCAGTGTCAACCTCTCGCATGTTTTGCTCAAAAGAGGAATTTAGAACCGTCATTTGGCACACAAAAATCACATGCAAGATCACCCAAAAAGTTGTACTACTAGTACTAGTACTGCGTGTTAGATGAAAAAACACAATCAAGATCGAGAAAAAGATTGTCAAGAAGAGATGTTACCTGGACTTGCTTAATGAGGGATCCCGAAGAGGGGGGCTTGGCCAGGCGATGGCTTTGAGCTTGCCTGCGGTAGTCTCGGCGGGGTGCTTGCGCTTCCTCGTACCATGAGCCTCGACGGTTTTGGCCAGAGCCATAGACATGACTTCGGCCGGTGCTCCAGCGTCCATCAAGAAACTGTCAAATAGAAATAATAGAAAAGAAACCATAATCACAAACCCAAAAGAAGAAAAGAGAGGAAGTTATAGGACCAGTCTCGGGGTTGCAAGACCGGGCCTTGGCCAGAATCAACACCATTGATGCGCTCACCTTTCCTTCTTTGGGAGAGAAGAACAATGGCAGAAGCAGGTCAGGGTTTTCTTGAAGAAATGAGGAACAGGATGAGTGAGAAGTGAGTTGGGTGGAGAGGAGGCTGAGAGAGAAGAGTGAAATGATGGTTGCTTCGTCCGTCCAACTTACTGCTAGAAAGGAGGGGGTTTTGTGATTTGACGACTCATTGGGCATTACTGCGGCGCTTCGATCGAGGTAGTCTACTGTCACTCTACTACAGAGTAATTTAATGCATGGCTGGTGGACCCCGACGCTGGCTGTTCCACACGTCGGCGAAAGTGAGTAATTTAGTGCATTGCTGGAGGAGGATCCGCATGGTAGAGCATGTCCACTATTTTTCTGAAGAAGAAAATGATTACAGCAAGCGTTTCCACTCTTACGATGGAGGAGTGCGAAACACGGCAGCCACTTGAACATACACATTGCTCCTACTACTAGGCATGTGCAGTGGTTCATACGTCAGTACTACATAATCTTGTTGCTAGTGTAGTAAGATATGACGACAACAAATGATGTTGTGCGCATGTCAACTATATGATCAGTAATGTAGTAACATAGTACCGCTTTTTCGACTGTCCGGTCGAGAATGAACGGTGAGATCAATGTTAACATAACTAGGTCTACAGCACACGGAGAGTATGGTGCTATAGTACTCCACGAAACATGAACCATATGAAGCACGAATAGTGCTAGGCAGGGTGTATGAAGGGTGCATGGGATGGGAGCAAAACTTCCCTTCTCGACCCACTTTTGGGTGTTTGGCAAAGTGCATGAAGGGTGCATGAGTCCACACTAGTAGGTTAACACAAATACACGAGGAGGAAACAACTATATTGAGATGATAATGCAACCAAACACACCCACACGCTTTGTGCTACAGTGATTGATCTGCATCGTCTGAGTTTGATCCAACGACCATGTTGCGCCGAGACATGGACATGCCCATGCAGAGGGCGCCTAAACACCACCGAAGTCCCTCTGCTTCTCGAGGCACACGATGTTGGTGATGTAGGGGGTGAAACGGCTGAAATACAATGCAATCTACGGGAAGGTGGAGGGAGCCAGCCGAGGAGCGGGGAATATTTTGGTTTTCACCATGGTAAAACACCAGTCGACGACTTCTCACATCAAGGAGCAGTGGGTTTTACAGGCGGAGTCATCGTGACTAATTGTTGCCGCACCTGCTCCTGTCAATCAAAAAAAAAATCCTGTCGCGCCTGCTCCTGTCAATCAAAAATTAAAAATCCTGCCGCACTCAAACACCAGAGCAACACCGTGGTGGATATTTAAATTTACCTGCCAACATGTAGATAAAAAAGGGGTGAAAAAACTAATGTGGCGGCGGCCTAGCTAATCGGTCGAACTAGCCCAACTAGCTAGCCACCGTGCTTCACTGATGTACTCGGCGGGAAAAGTGGTCTTTCGTGATTTGACGAATCATTTACTTGCTTTGGGAAAACGTGTGGTAGGGTGTCCCATGTCAGGAAGAATAAATGTGTGCACCACCCAGGAGGACCCCGAAACCGCGCGGTAGGGTGTGCATGTCTCGGCACGGAGGGAAAATGTGCGTGTAAAAATGTACTGTATCAGACGTAGTACCTATGGTTCGACCTCGGGACCCAGCCAGTCAGTCAAAAACACCCCACTAGTCACACAACTTCATCATGCTAACATGGCCCGAAGGATAGGTGTGGTTAGCTCCGTCTCGACCAGCCACAACGTCTCTTGTTCTAGGCGATTCTTCTATTTTCCAAGCTTTTTTAGTTGTAATAACACCACGGCAAGCTAGCGCCGCTCTTCGTGTGTGCCCGTGCAAAGGTTAGACGATGGAGAGAAGAGAGAGATCGCAGACCTGGGACCCACCAGTAAGTGAGTCAATGGTCATGCACGTGTTGACGAGGCACTCCCTCTACTCTACTCAACGTAATACTGTATAAAATCAAGTTATGGGACAAAGCCAACAACCGTTGTTGTTTCAGGCTATCGACTTACGCTTTGTAGTCCAGGTTGCCAGTTCGAATATCGTCTTTCAGATTTGTTAGTTTTGGGTCCAAATTTGATTAATGACAAGTGGGACCCCCGTGTGTTGTTCCGATATTTCAGTGTAGGATGGTTTTTTGAACAAACACTTTGCGCGGTTAGACAAGTAACGGCACAAGTTACACGTATTTTGCAAGTTTACGAACAAAAATGACAGCGGCATAAAATATCACATCCACCCCGCAGCTTAGATGCTATGGTGATACGAGTTTTACACCGTTGGAAGTGAGATCCAATGGCTTGGGAGTAGTCTTTGTAATTATGCGCAATTTCCAAACTCTCCAAAGGTTTTTTTGCAAATAAAACATTCAGGCCTCGTGTGTGCCGCTGCATCTTGGATCCAACGACTCCCCGTTGCTCATATTAGGTGCTCCTCGTAGCTTAATTACCCGCTACGGTGATATGAGCATCTACGTCGTATGATCAGTGATCAGATGGCACATGCATAGTACTTGTACTTTCTGCGCAATTCCCAAACTCTCTCAGCCGTATATTGCAAAAACATTCAAACCTCCTACTATGGGCCGTTAGATCTCCGTGAACTCATATCACCATAGAATCTACGGTGCGGGAGCACCTCATATTCTCCTCTGCGAGAAAACTTAAGGTGCTCTCGCAGCTCGGATGCTACAGTGATACGAGCTTTGAGGTCGTTTGATCTCAGATCCAATGGCATCTGAGCAGTCTTTGTGCTTGTAAGCAGTGGCCGAACTCTTTGGGTGCTTTTCTGCAAAAAAAACCATTCGAACCACCGAGGAGGTATCGGGTCACAAATCCAACGGCTCCGAAGATCTTGTATCACCAAAGCATCTAAGGCGTGGTAGCACATGATATTCTTACATACACGATGAGAGGATCTTTATGGTTGACTAGAGGGGGTGAATAGGCAACTAACAATTTTTAGCTTTTCTTTGCCAAATTAAACTTTGCATCAAAGTAGGTTGTCTAGATGTGCAACTAGGTGAGCAACCTATATGATGCGACAACAACAAGCACACAAGCAAGCAATGGAAATAATACAAATAAGCTTGCTCAAGTGAAGGTTCGAGATAACCAAGAGTGGAGCCGATGAAGACGAGGATGTGTTACCAAAGTTCCTTCCTTTTGAGGGGAAGCACGTCTCCGTTGGAGCGGTGTGGAGGCACAATGCTCCCCAAGAAGCCACTAGGGCCACCGCATTCTCCTCACGCCCTCACACAATGCGAGATGCCGTGATTCCACTATTGGTGCCCTTGGAGGCGGCGACCGGACCTTTACAAACAAGGTTGGGGAAATCTCCACAACTTAACCGGAGGCTCCCAACAACACCATGAAGCTTCACCATAATGGAATATGGCACCGCGGTGACCTCAACCGTCTAGGGTGCTCAAACACCCAAGAGTAACAAGATCCACTAGGAATTAGTGGGGGAATCAAATTTCTCTTGGTGGAAGTGTAGATCGGGGCCTTCTCAACCAATCCCGAGCAAATCAACAAGTTTGATTGGCTAGGGAGAGAGATCGGGCGAAAATGGAGCTTGGAGCTTTGGGGGAAGAGGTAAGTCAACGATGAAGAAGAGGACCCCCTTTTATACAAGGGGGAACAATCCAACCGTTATCCCCCAAAACAGCCCCACAGAGGGCGGTACTACCGCAGGGGGCAGCGGTACTACCACTGGGCCCAGCGGTACTACCGCCCCCCCTCGTGGTATTGCCATGCAGTCTGGGAGGGCTGGAGAATGAGCAGGAAACAGGCTCAGTGCGGTACTGCCGCGGTGGTAGGGCGATACTACTGCTTCTACTGCCGCTGCTAAGTGCCGCACAACCCGACACGAGAGGCGACCCCCTCGAGTCGACGCGGTAGGATCCCGGTACTGTGGCGGTACTGCGGCTGAGGACCCACAAGCGGTACTACCGCTGGGTACCGCGGTACTACCGCTTGGACCAAAGCAGACTCATAACGCAGGGAAAGAGACCTCCATCGATGCGGGAAGGCTCAGAGGGTGCGAAAAGGAAGTGTATGTGATGATTCCACCCTAGCCTTACCAAAGCGGATCCCCTCTTGATAGTACGGTGACTCCTATGAAACAAGACCACCAAACTAGAAATGAAAGAGCTACACCGTCTTGAATAAAAACTCCGAGGGGAAAGAATCATCTCGTGCCAAAGGATGAATCTCTGAAAAGCTCAAAGCACATGATTAGTTCGCAAAAGCATTGTCATCAATCACCAAAACACCTTAGGGATAAATATTCCCTTACAATCTCCCCCTTTTTGGTGGATTGATGACAATACGGGATTTGCACAAAGGGGAAAAATAGATGATATAAGCAAACCCCACATCTCTAAAATATAGACGGGCTCCCCCTAGATGTGTGTTATCTTATGAAAGTGCTTTGGACTGCACGACACACATACTAGGATCAACACTCCCCCTATATTTTATAGACAAAGCATATCTTGCAACAAATAAGGCTAACACTAAGCAGGATATTAGATGAGAGCAAAGCATAACTAGCACAAGATAACCTAAGCTCAATAAGATGCGATAGAGTGCATATGTCTTACACCATATGAAAGATAAGTCTCACGAGCACACCCAAACCAACACACAAAAGGTTCAAACACGAGAAAAGAGATTGCGAGGAAGACAGGCAAGACAACCACGCCACACAAACACACGCTCGCAACTCAACAAAGACACATATCCCTAAACTCTCTCCCCCTTTGGCATCGAGACACCAAAAAGGCAAAGAGCGAAGCTACAGCTCTAGGTGATAGCCAACTGAGGATCTCGAACATCATATCCCAGCAGGATCGTCTGCACCGCCGTCATCGGTCAGAAACTGCTCGGTGTCTGAGTCGGTCCACGGATAGTGCTGCTGAATCCACTCCTCCTCATTAGTGATCTTGCCCTCAGATCCGCTGGCAACGGTCGCACCCAACTGACACATCAGCTCCTTGTGACGACTCTTGTCCTGCTTCTTAGCCACATGAGTCATGTACTGACCATGAGACTCCATGCAGAAGAGTTTCTTCATCTTGCGCTTGAGCTTCTTTGCCCAAGAGGGTTCTGCTCCAGATGGCTCATAGTCATCGTTATCATCAGCATCAACCTTGTTCTCCATGTCAGCAGCTCCAGGCGGAACGCCAGAACTTAGAGCAGTGGTGCCCCAATTCTCCTTCTTCCTCAGACGCTTGATCTCATGAGAAACTAGATCTCCAGTCTCCAGCACCACCCTAGGATACACACACTCCCAGGCCGTCTCAATGAGCAACATGATAAACGGTCCATAGATAGGGCACTTGCACTTAGAGACAACGAAAACCAACTCAGACCACATGACATGAGAGATATCCAAAGAGTCTCCAGTGTTTTCTTCCTTCTCATGTTGACAGAAAAGAAGCATGTCCACAAGATAAGAGTGTACCATATCCAAGTTGCCGATGCGAGGGAAGAGAGTCTCCCTAAAGATGTGATGGAGAATATCCAGAAATGCTGGCAGCTCATAGGTCTCCTTCTGAGTCACTGGGTTAATCTTCAAGGTACAGTATGGCCAAAGAGATTGCTTGTGAGTGGAAGTTGCATTGTGGTGAGGGCGAAAGCCAACTGGGTTCTCAAGACCTTGATCCTCAACTTCAAGAAGCTCCATGAAGGCCTTCCACTTGACAGAAAGCAGCCTGTCATTTGTCATCCAGGTCAGAGTTCTGTCCCCATCTATCCCAAGATGGACGGTGGCATAAAACTGAGCCACCAAATCTGCATCAAAATCCTTGTTGAACTGCATGATCCTGAGGATGTTCAACTGAGAGCACATCTAAAGAGCCTCCCCAAAGTAGTCCGGATCCTTCTCCATAAAGGCAACGTCGATGGAGCGAACATCAACAAAAAGGTTCTTCTTGGCCTTGATCACATCAAAGTAGACATCATACTAAAAGCGATTCCAGAACGGGCGGTTGACCAAGGCAGGCTCTTGATCGACCTCATAGGGGTTGTGCCGACGCTTCTCCCATAATTCCTTGGTAGACATCTCTGTCAAAGACTTGGCCTTTGGCTTGGGCTTAGACGCACTCATCTTCTTCATTTGAGGCGGAACACTTGGGGGAACACTTGGCGGAGAACTAGAAGAGGCTGCCGTTCTCTCAGAGGTGCGGTAGCACTTGGACGTTGCATGTCCGGGGTTGAAACGGCGGACTTGCTGCTCAGGATGTTAATCACCTGGAACCAAACACACGAGCAGAAGAAACAACACGAAATAAGGAGCATAAGCCTCCAAACAAGACAACATAGATCAAAGAGTGGTAGGAAATAATGGAATTGGGCATCCAGTGGTAGTACCGCGACCCCACCGCGGTAGTACCATGACCTCACCGCGACAGTACCGCTCGAGCGGTAGTACCGTGCACGAAGAGCGGTAGTACTACTCCAGATGGGGAATTGCGGTTCCCTACTGCCGTGGACAGATCTGGCACTACTGGGGATGCCAAATTCAAAAATAAGCCTACCAATCATCAATCCAAAAGGCCTAGATGCCATCTCCATCCTACTCAAGCCTCGACTTAGCCAAAAATCGAGAAAAGCAATGCCTATTGCCCCTAACAACTATATGTGAGATCTAGGCAAAGAGAGAATGGGAACAGGGGCAATACCGACATCCATGGCAAGAGGACGCAGTGGGGATCGACTCCATCGGAGGAACTGGAGAGAAAGGACACAAAGACGGCGGCCGACCGAAGCCCTCCTGCGGCGAGATGTCGCTGGAGCGACGAAGAATACGAGCGAGTGGGGCGAATGGGTATGGGGGAGAAAAGAAACTCCCCCGACCCCAACATAACCCCCTGCGCCCGCCCCGTAGCGGTAGTACCACTGGGGTGGGCGGTAGTACCACTTGACGTTCATCAGCTGTAGTACCGCGCACCCAGCGGTAGTACCGCTCTGCCGCAACAAGACTGGCCAAACACGGCTTAGCTCAAGAAGAGAAAATGACTAGAAAACAAGAGAGTACACACACGCAAAACCAACACAAAGAAGACGAAGAACACACACTTCTACAAGAGAGGGCGGTGGCCGAGACCACCTATGTTTGAGTCTGAAGGTATGGCGCCGCGAAGATTTTAACCTTGGGTGCATGACCAAAACTCATCTTTGAAGCACAAGAACCATCAAAAATGGCTAGAGTGAAATAGTTTGATTAGTTTATGCATAATGGGGGGAGGGAGAGTCCATTGAGAGAACAACACTCCCCCTATGTCCATGCCTACATCTAAACAAGATAACAAGTTAAGTATGGTGGGGTGTGCATGGGTTCAAGCAACAATGCTCGAATCAATGATATTTAGCTCATGCCTTAACTCGCGAAATCTTGCTTCATCCAAGGGCTTAGTGAAGATATCTGCAAGGTTATCAAGAGTGTTGACATAGTTGAGCTCGATCTCCCTTCGCCTAATATGATCTCGGATGAAGTGATACCGGATCTCAATATGCTTCGTCTTGAAGTGTTGCAGCGGGTTGAGAGAAATCTTGATTGCACTTTCATTGTCACACCAAAGAGGCACTTTGTCACAAATGTCACCATAGTCCTTTAAAGTTTGCCTCATCCATAAAAGTTGTGCACAACAACTACCGGCAGCCACATACTCCGCTTCCGTGGACGAGAGAGACACGCAACTTTGCTTCTAGGAAGACCAACTCACCAAAGAGCAACCAAGAAATCGGCATCCTCCGGAAGTGGACTTCCTATCCACCTCATCTCCCGCCCAATCCGAGTCTGAATAACCTACAAGCTTGAAGTTTTGCTCCTCTTGGGTACCATAAGCCAAAGTTTGGGGTATGAGCCAAATATCGAAAGATTCGCTTGACCGCCACAAAGTGACTTTCCTTAGGTGCAGCTTGAAACCATGCACAAATTCCCACACTCAACATGATATCCAGTCTAGATGCACAAAGGTAAAGCAAGGAGCCAATCATGGAGCGATATACCTTTTGATCCACCGCTTTACCATTGGGATCCATGTCAAGTTGGCATTTGACGGGCATAAGAGTGGACACCGGCTTGACATCACTTAGCTTGAATCTCTTGAGAATGTATTGAGTGTATTTGGCTTGGTTGATGAAGGTTCCTTCTCTTCTTTGCTTCACTTCGAACCCGAGAAATAACTTCAACTCTCCCATGGAAGACATCTCGAACTTTGAGGTCATGAGAGCGGCAAATTCCTCATTGAAAGCTTTGTTAGGGTAACCAAAGATAATATCATCAACATATAATTGGCACACAAACAACTCCCCTTTGACCTTCTTAGTAAAAAGAGTGGGGTCGATTAGCCCAACTTCAAAACCACGGTCTTGTAACAACTCGGTAAGGTGGCCATACCATGCACGTGGGGCTTTTTTAAGGCCATAGAGTGCCTTATCGAGTTGATACACATGATCGGGAAAGTAGGGATTCTCGAACCCGGGGGGTTGCTTGACATATACCAACTCATTAATAGGACCATTAAGAAAAGCACTTTTCACATCCATTTGTTGTAACTTAAAGTTATGATGAGAATCATATGCAATCAACATGCGAATGGATTCAAGACGAGCAACGGGAGCAAAGGTTTCACCGTAGTCGATACCCTCGACTTGGGAGTAGCCTTGTGCTACCAAAAGAGCCGTGTTGCGAATGATAATCCCATGAGCATCTTGCTTGTTCTTGAATATCCACTTGGTTCCAATGACATTGTGGTTCCCCGTTGGCCTTGGCACCAATCTCCACACCTTGTTGTGCTTGAAGTTGTTGAGTTCTGCATGCATGGCATTGAGCCAATCCGGATCTTCGAGCGCCTCATAGACCTTTTGGGGCTCAACACAAGATATAAACTCGTGATATTCATAATAGGTTGCTAATTGTCTACGAGTGCTTACCCCCTTTCTTAAGCTTCCAAGCACATTTGTCAGGAGATGATCCTTGGTGGAGAGCTTGGAAGCAATCTTGGTGGCACGACGCTCCAATTCCTCCTCAGGGGTGAGACGAGGAGCGGTCACTTGATCATCTTGAGCGCCGTCTTGAGCTTGTTCTTGATCTCGAAGAAGCTCTTGATCTTGAACTTGCTCGGAGGGGAGAACTTGACCTTGGGCATCACTTGAAGTTACAACACCATCTTGAGATTGAACTTGCCCTTGGTCTTGTTCTTGAGGTTGAGGGCCTTCACTTTGTTCTTCGAAAGTGTGTGGGCCTTGGGTTGGTGATGGCTCCACTTGAGTGGAGCATTGTCCTTCTCCTTCGTCCACAAGGGGTTCCTCAATGGGTAAGATAAAGCCAACACCCATTCTTCTTATGGCTTGGGGAGGAATTTCATCACCTACATCACAAGTGCCACTTTTCTCCACTTGGGAGCCGTTATTCTCATCAAACTCCACGTTACATGTCTCCTCAATAACTCCCATGGACTTATTGAGGACACGGTTAGCATGGGAGCCTGTAGCATAACCAACAAATATGCCCTCATGAGCTCTAGCCTCAAATTTAGACAAACGAACACCTTTCTTGAGAATGAAACACTTACACCCGAACACCCGGAAGTACTTGAGGTTGGGCTTGTTCCCGGTGAGTATCTCATATGGAGTCTTGTTCAAACCTTTGCGGAGCTAGAGCTGATTTGATGCATGACACACGGTGTTGATGGCTTTGGCCCAAAAGTTGTATGGATACTTGAACTCCGCCATCATGGTCCTTGCCGCATCCATCAACGTCCAGTTCTTCCTCTCCGCTACACCATTTTGTTGATGGGTGTAAGGTGCGGAATATTGATTCTTGATCCCCTCATCACTAAGAAACTCATTCAAGGTGTAGTTCTTGAACTCGGTGCCGTTGTCACTTCTTATTGTCAAGATCTTTGCATTGTGTTGACGTTGAGCTTCATTTGCAAAGTCAATGACGGTTTGTTGAGTCTCACTCTTCCTCTTGAAGAAATATACCCAAGTGTATCTTGAATAATCATCCATAATCACCAAGCAATACTTCGTACCCCCAAGACTATCAAAAGATGGAGGCCCAAAGAGGTCCATGTGAAGAATCTCCAAAGGCCTCTTCGAGTAAATGATAGTCGTGGGAGGGTGAGCCTTTTCATGTAGCTTTCCTTCAATACAAGCACTGCAAGCACGATCTTTCGCAAAACTCACATTTGTTAGTCCACGGACATGGTCCCCCTTTAGAAGACTTTGCAAAGATCTCATATTGACATGGGCTAGACGGCGATGCCAAAGCCATACCACGTAAACTTTATCCATTAGGCATGTCGCGGTCTTAGTGAGTCGCTCTGAAAAGTTAATCACATAGAGACCGTTTTCGACATGCCCAACAAAGGCTACTTTAAGAGTCTTGTTCCACAAGAGGGCCACGGTATAAACATCAAAGAAGGTGCCAAAACCCATGAGTGCTAGTTGACGAACGAAAAGTAAATTGTATGCAAGGGACTCAACAAGCATGACCTTCTCGATCGTAAGATCATGAGAAATGACAACCTTGCCGAGTCCCAATACCTTAGAGGACGAGGTGTCACCCCACTCGACGTTGGTGGGCATGGATGGAATCTTTTGCACGTCCACCACCAAGTCCTTGCTTCCGGTCATATGATTAGTAGCTCCACTATCGAGCAACCATGATCCCCCACCAGAAGCAAACACCTACAAGAGATCAATGCTTGGTTTTAGGTACCCATTTTGTAATGGGTCCTTTGATGTTAGTAAAAAGGGTCTTAGGAACCCAAATAGACCATTCAATGTACTCATAAGGAGAACCAACAAATTTGGCATAAACATGCCCATCACTAGCACGTCACAACACATAGGAAGGGTTAAAGTCACCGGCTTTGTTGGGAAGGGAAGTGTTGCCCTTCTTGGCATCACTACCCCTCATGGTGTTCTTCTCCTTCTCCTTAGTAGCACCCTCTCCCTCCTTCTCAAAGGTTTGCTTGAAGGGAGGAGGTCGTTTGGCCTTGTCATTCTTCTTCTTGTTCTTGGACTTGGGCACGTACCCAATCCCTTCTTTGCCCACAACTTCCTTTTGGTTGCTCAAAAGGTCGTTTAGGTTCTTCTCGCCTTGTATGCAAGACACAAGACCTTTCTAAAGTTGCTCCTTCAACTTAGCATTTTCCTCAACAAGATGCACATGCTCGCAACAAGGGTTAGTAGCATTTGCATTATCAATTAACACCATATGAGGAAAGGTGGCTTTCTCCTTGGTTAGCTTCACTTGGAGTTGATCATGAGACTCCTTGAGGCTAGCATGAACACCTTTCAAGGCCTTGTGAGCCTTGTCAAGTATATCAAACTCCACCTTGAGTATACCAAGATCAACCCCAAGTTTGTCCTTCTCGGAATTTAGCACACGAGATACAACAAGAGAATGATCAAGATCTTTCTTTAATTTAGCATGATCATTGTTGTGTGACTCCTCAAGAGCCAAGAGAAGACCACACTCTTCCTCAAGAGCATTGGAAATATCCGAAATCTCATCGGCATAGTCACGACTATGCCCCTCCATCTTAGAGATGGTATCTTCGTGAGCCTCAATCATGTCATTGGCTTCACCAAGTTGTTACAAGAGAGCAACGAAGTGTTTCTTGGATTTACCCTTGAGTTTGTTCATAAAAGACTCAAATTCATTCTCCTCTACATTAGACCCCACATGTTCATCAATGCAATCCGTAAAAGAAGGATTATTAATTATGGTAGTTTTGATGTTGGGGGTTACCTTGTTGGTGGCTTTAGCCATGAGGCACTTGGCGGAGATGTTCTCATTAGGTGAGTCGAAGAGAGACACACGTGGAGTTGTTGCAATGGCAACGGAGGCCATGGCAACCGACTCACCATCTTCATCATCATCATCATCCTCATGGTACTCTTCTTGAACCACCAACACCTTGTGAGAACTCTTCTTGGTGAAGTTGCTCTTGTTTGGGAAAGACTTGGCTTTGTCCTTTTGGATGAGCTTGCCACCATTGTCTTCCCTCTTCTCATACGGGCACTCCACAACAAAGTGGCTCACATTGCCACAATTATAGCAAGTCCTCACACGTTGCTTGCTCTTCGTGCCACTTGAGTTGTTCTTGTTGAAGTTTGGCCTTGAGTTTTTCTTGCTCCAAAATTGCCTTGAAGCAAGTGCCATGTGTTCATGATAGGCATACTTTGTATCTTCGGGGTTGCTTTCCTCTTCTTCCTCTTCTTCTTCAACACAAACCTTGGCCTTCAATGCAAGGTTGGGATTCTTTGCCCTTTGAGAGTGAAGCACCGCATTGTCGGCGGTCTTGTCCAAGATGCTCATAGCCACAAACTCATCCAACACTTCACTTGAGGACAAGGTATAGAAGTCCGGCCTTTGACGAATGACGGAGGACATGGCCTTGTGGTGAGGCATCATTGCCTTGAGGAATTTGCGCTTGATCCAATTGTCATCCATGTCCTTGCTCCCATGATCTCGGAGTGAAACAGCGAGTTTGGTTACTCTTTGATAAAGCTAACGAGGTTCTTCATCTTCTTTCATTGCAAACTCATCGTTTTCATCTTGCACCACTTCATAGTTGGAGCGTTGAATGCTTGCGCTTCCCCGGTAGAGAGAAACAACTTGGTTCCATGCATCTTTGGCTATGGCGTAGGGCCGGAGGTGAGGAAGATCTTCGGGTGGAATTGCATATTGAATGATGAAGAGAGCATTCTCATGGAATTGATTATCCACGGCTTCTCTTGGAGTGAAGTTGCTTCGGTCATGTGGATAGAAACCTTCTTCAATGATTCTCCAAAGATTATTATTCACATTACTTAAATGACGCTTAAACCGATAGACCTAAGAATCAAAGTCCTCATTTTTCACAATCTTAGGGGGAGGACCGGCATGATTCAAATGAGTGGAAGGAATCGGTCCACCATAAACAAGTAGAGGTTCCACATGGGCAAAGATGTCGGTGCCATTTTTACCACTAGAAGAAGGAGCCTTTTCACTTGTAGCTTCCCCCTTGTCGGAGTTAGCATCCGTCACCTTGTTAGTGGGATCACCCACTTTCAACGGTGCGGTAGATAGTTTAAGCCCTTCAATGAATTTAGTAAACATGCTTTCAACCTCGTAGACGAGACCGGATTCGCACCGGAGTGCTCCTCCACATCATCTATGACGTCAACCATACTCTTCAGACGACAAAGTCCTTAAAAAGAGATGAGGCTCTGATACCAATTGAAAGGATCGATATGGTTGACTAGAGGGGGGAGCTGAATAGGCAACTAACAATTTTTAGCTTTTCTTTGCCAAATTAAACTTTGCATCAAAGTAGGTTGTCTAGATGTGCAACTAGGTGAGCAACCTATATGATGCGACAACAACAAGCACGCAAGCAAGCAAAGGAAATAATACAAATAAGCTTGCTCAACTGAAGGTTCGAGATAACCAAGAGTGAAGTCAATGAAGAAGAGGATGTGTTACCAAAGTTCCTTCCTTTTGAGGGGAAGTACGTCTCCATTGGAGCGGTGTGGAGGCACAATGCTCCCCAAGAAGCTACTAGGGCCACCGTATTCTCCTCACGCCTTCACACAATGCGAGATGCCGTGATTCCACTATTGGTGCCGTTGGAGGCGCCGACCAGACCTTTACAAACGAGGTTGGGGCAATCTCCACAACTTAATCGGAGGCTCCCAACAACACCACAAAGCTTCACCATAATGGAATATGGCTCCGCAGTGACCTCAACTGTATAGGGTGCTCAAACACCCAAGAGTAACAAGATCCGCTAGGGATTAGTGGGGGAATCAAATTTCTCTTGGTGGAAGTGTAGATCGAGGCCTTCTCAACCAATGCCGAGCAAATCAACAAGTTTGATTGGCTAGGGAGAGAGATCGGGTGAAAATGGAGCTTGGAGCATTAATGGAGATTTGGGGGAAGAGGTAAGTCAGCGATGAAGAAGAGGACCCCCTTGTATACAAGGAGGAACAATCCAACCGTTATCCCCCAAAACAGCCCCACAGAGGGCGGTACTACCGCAGGGGGCAGCGGTACTACCGCTGGGCCCAGCGGTACTACTGTCCCCCTCGTGGTACTACCGTGCAGTCTGGGAGGGCTAGAGAATGAGCAGGAAACAGGCCCAGTGCGGTACTGCCGCGGTGGTAGGGCGGTACTACCGCTCTCGAGCGGTACTACCGCTTCTACTGCCGCTGCTAAGTGCCGCACAACCCTACACGAGAGGTGACCCCTTGAGTCGACACGGTAGGAGCCCGGTACCGCAGCGGCACTGCGGCTGAGGACCCACAAGCGGTACTACCGCTGGGTACCACGGTACTACCGCTTGGACCAAAGCAGGCTCATAACATAGGGAAAGAGACCTCCATCGACGCGGGAAGGCTCAGAGGGTGCGAAAAGGAAGTGTACGTGATGATTCCACCCTAGCCTTACCAAAGCGGACCCCCTCTTGATAGTACGGTGACTCCTATGAGACAAGACCACCAAACTAGAAATGAAAGAGCTACACCGTCTTGAATAAAAACTCCGAGGGGAAAGAATCGTCTCGTGCCAAAGGATGAATCTCTGAAAAGCTCAAAGCACATGATTAGTCTGCAAAAGCATTGTCATCAATCACCAAAACACCTTAGGGATAAATATGCCCTTACACACGAGAATATGATGTCCTCCTTCATCTTAGATGCTACGGTGATACGAGCTTCGAGGTCGTTGGATATGGGATCCAAGGGCATCTGAGTAGTTTTTGTACAAATTGTGTGCAATTCTCAAACTCATCAAGGTTTCCTGTAAAAATATTAAGACATCATGTGAGCAGCTATATCTCAGATCTACAAGCTCCAAGAAACTCGTATCGGGATATAGCATCTAAGGTATGGGGGCACATGATATTCTCCCGGGGAGGAGGGGTGCGGGGTGCACAACCAATTGGTGGTTGGGAGGGTGGGGACAAATATAATCTAAACAACCCTAAACAGAGCTTCACAATTTTATCTAAGGTCGAGGGGGTGACCCCCGACAATCATAGCTCCGCCTAATTAAACACAACATTTGCATGTACTGTAGTACTAGACTTAATATTCATGTTTCAGTTTCATGTTCGTTTTAAATATTGAATTGAGGACCATGCATGTCTTACATTTTACTCCCTTTGTTCCTAAATATTAGTCTTTTTAGAGATTTCAAGTGGACTGGCACATACGGATGTATATGAACATATTTTAGAGTGTAGATTCACTCATTTTGCTCCGTATGTAGTCGCTTGTTAAAATCTCTAAAAGACTAATATTTAGGAATAGAAGGAGTATTTTTGAATTTGTGTCATACATGCATGGTTTGGAAAAATAGATGCAGTATACTTATTGGATTGTTGTTGTGTTCATGTGTGGGTGTCTCTGTGTGTGCGTGTGTGTGTGTGTGTGTGGTCATATGCTAGATACATACAAAGTTTTCTCACCTCCATATTGTTCATCTTTTAAATTTGAATTCACATAGAAAAACTTACCAGGGATACCATGAAATGTGAAATCCACGTTGAGATCACTATATCACAAACTCACTCTAATTCAACAACTCATCATAAATCAATTACCACGTTGAGATTAGTATTTGCAAGGAAAATATGGGCATTGTAATACACATAGATTCGTTCGGCAATTTAAAAGGTTCCTTTCGTATTCTCGAATGGTAGGACCCAACGGCGTACCAGCCAGACCTTGGCTCGTGTTGACCCTAAAAAAAGCCGGGCTCGTGTCCTTCCGGTGGCGTGCGTGGTACGCACATTAGGCAACCCCAACCAGTCGAGCCTCTGCGTTTCGAGTCGAAATATCTGGCGGCCAGAATTCCAGCCCTAGGAAATTCCCCTCATGTCCCCGGTCCATAATGACTACCGATGAACAACGGAGGGATGCTTTAGTAACTAGACAACTTTACCTACCGTGCCGAGCACGATTCAATTCCCTCGGTCACCGCTTGCCAAGGTCACCCGTCAACTGCATTGCCTAGTACTACTACTACTACTACACCAGGATGAGCACAGAATTGAGCCCGTTTGTTCATGCCTACTACTTGAGTTAATATATCAGGCAATGCACTGGTACGGAGGGATTATCCTTTTGCTCTGCATATATAACTTGTCTGAAGTCTAACTAAGGAAAATGTTTGACCAAATCCTTTCTTAAGAAATACAACAGGACAGATGTATGGCTTGAAATTTTATTGCATGATGCAGGTTATGATATTGTTTCGAATCCTGGATATTAAATTTCAGAAAATCCAAAAGTGGCCATAAATTCTTGAAACTGAACATGGTCACGTGATATGGCACAAATATTACTTCATAATTTTTTTTCTTTAATTTGAGACAAGCTGCTTATGACAAGTTGCGCAAATGAAGAGCCAAGGTATTTTGGAACAAAGACCTGTCACGTTAAGGCGAACGCTTTCACTATTGAAACCATGGACATTTACATGCCGCCACGAGTCCCGCTTCTCATCGGGAGGTGCCGTCCGAGCAAGCATGTGAGTCGACGGGAGGCGTGCGAGCAGACCGCTGCGCCGGTTGATAGGGAGGCATGCAAGCAGACCGCTGTGCAGGCTCACCGCGAGGCGAGCCCTTTGACCACGCTCCGCCGCCCACTTTCGTCCCAACTGCTCCCACTTTTAATGACGCCGGCGCCGCAGTTTAAAATCAACCCCGCACTACCCGGTATGGCTACAATCTTCTCTCTTTCTCTCTGATTCTCCTGTCGTCTACCTCCAACCAGCCTGACCTAAACGTACGCCATGCCGCATCATGATGGTCTGCCCTTAGTCTTCCAGCTTCCCGAGGAAGACACCCAGCCGGAGTCTCAAGAACATAAGGTGCTTTGGGACGAGCTTGAACTGGCCTTGCGGGAAGACGTCGCGCCTGTCCCCGCTCCCGTTCCGGCTCCCATCGCCCCGACTGCGCCAGCGCCCATCCCCGTGGCATTGATGGGCTGGGAGCTGCACATTGTCGCCGATTGATGCCACGGGGTTCCATGAGGTCCCCGCTGACTTTCATGCGCCCGTGCACCTGCCAGTGCATGCACTGGCGTGCACGCCCGTGCCGGTACCCGTGCACCTGCTAGCGCATGCGCCTGCGCGTGCACTAACGTGTGCGCCCGTGCCGGTGCCCATGCACATGAATATCTCCGCCGCGCCGTTGACAGCACATGTCCCCGTGCGGGTGCCAGTGCCCCCCTCAGCGTCATGGATGGCCGCCGTCGACCGCTTCCTTGCACCAACGCCAGTCGCCTCCTCCCGCCAGTTGACTTGCTCCGAAGTCCAAAACATTTTGGCCTTCCTTGAAGCTAGGCCAACATCCAGGAGTACGCCAACAACGGCGCAAGGCACCGCCGTCGCCGTCGGTCAGTGGCCCGATGGCACACAGAGCGCGGTAGAGGAGTCGCTTCCCACCGCAAGATGCCCCCGCCGCCGCCGCGTAATCTAAATTTGCCATGAAAAACGTTCTGATTGCCATGCTTAAAATCCGAACGTTTATTATTTCTGTTTATTTTAGATCGATCGTTGTATAATTTAAAGTCGGAGTCAGACTGAACGAAATCTATGGTTTGATCGATTGTATGTTCTGCTAGAGCTGTATCAAATTAAATATAAAACATCATCAAGCCACATGTATTCCTTGTCATCCAACGACCTAGAATGCTTCAATGTCGAGCGCTCAACACGTTTAGCGTGCAGTTAATTTCGTGCGAAAAATAGTGCTAACCACATAATAACACACAAATAATATCCTACTTAATATTCGCATGCACTTAATATACTTCCAAATTAATGTGCATTGCACATACACACTGACTAGTGCTGCTAACACGTGAAATTGGTGCCGTAACTTGTGAACGCGTCCAGATATGGTCACCGGCAACATCGCCCGCGAGTTCTTCGTGTTTGCCCGTGCGTCTAAACGCAGAAGGGGAGGAGATAGAGAGCACACATGGAACCCACCAGTAACTGAAGGCGAATAGTATTAAAAATAATATTAAATGTTATCAATTAAATAGGCTGTGGTAATATAAAAACATTATGTGAACAAAGGGAGGTACAACAAACATTGTTATTCTACGTATGTTGCCTATTGACGTGCGTCTTGAAGGCCCTGGTCGCATGTTCGATCCTCGTCCTTTATTTTTTAATTTGTATATGGGTCCAAATTTGTTTCATGACATGTGGGCCCCTCGGTGTGTAGTTTGTAGCACTTTAATTTGTGGGTTGAAATTTGTTCCATTCCAAGTGGACTATCGGTGTGTAGTTTTGTATCTTATTTATAATAATTAAAGAGAACAATAGAGTTTTTTGCAATAATACCATGGTGCTACGTTTAAGGCAAGAAAGGACGTGCAAGAGAGCGATGACCGAGCCAGAGGGAAATCAACTAGGGGAGTTGCGGGGGTTGCAACAGTGTTTCGAGTAGTTGTGGGCCGAATGCTATGAAAATATAATCTAAACCGACCGTAATAAATGCCTACACAAATTAATCCAAGGTTGGAGTGCCCCTTGCAATGTAAATAGCTCCGGCTTTGCGAGGGATGGAGAGGTAGCTTCAATGTGTGGAAGATACGGCGTGAGAAAGTGAGGTCAATCGAGATA
>NC_041388.1:379203441-379269331 GCF_002162155.2 Triticum dicoccoides
AGGGGAGCATAATAGATCGGGAGTTCCACCGGCAGAAGCCTCCGTAGCCACTGAAAGCCAATCTAGACCCATTCTGACACCCTGCCGGAGGGGGCAATCCCTCTCTGGTGGCGATCTTCATCATCCCGGTGCTCTCCATGACGAGGAGGGAGTAGTTCTCCCTCGGGGCTGAGGGTATGTACCAGTAGCTATGTGTTTGATCTCTCTCTCTCTCTCTTGTTCTTGAGGCGGTACGATCTTGATGTATCGCGAGCTTTGCTATTATAGTTGGATCTTATGATGTTTTCTCCCCCCTCTACTCTCTTGTAATGGATTGAGTTTTCCCTTTGAGGTTATCTTATCGGATTGAGTCTTTAAATATTTGAGAACACTTGATGTATGTCTTGCCGTGCGTATCTGTGGTGACAATGGGATATCACGTGATTCACTTGATGTATGTTTTGGTGATCAACTTGTGGGTTCCGCCCATGAACCTATGCATAGGGGTTGGCACACGTTTTCGTCGTGATTCTCCGGTAGGAACTTTGGGGCACTCTTTGAGGTTCTATGTGTTGGTTGAATAGATGAATCTGAGATTGTGTGATGCATATCGTATAATCATACCCACAGATACTTGAGGTGAAATTGGAGTATCTAGGTGACATTAGGGTTTTGGTTGATTTGTGTCTTAAGGTCTTATTCTAGTAAGAACTCTAGGGCTGTTTGTGACACTTATAGGAATAGCCCAACGGATTGATTGGAAAGAATAACTTTGAGGTGGTTTCGCACCCTACCATAATCTCTTCGTTTGTTCTCTGCTATTAGTGACTTTGGAGTGACTCTTTGTTGCATGTTGAGGGATAGTTATGTGATCAAATTATGTTATTATTGTTGAGGGAACTTGCACTAGTGAAAGTATGAACCCTAGGCCTTGTTTCACTGCATTGCAATACCGTTTGTGCTCACTTTTATCATTAGTTACCTTGCTGTTTTTATATTTTCAGATTACAAAAACCTTTATCTACCGTCCATATACCACTTGTATCACCATCTCTTCGCCGAACTAGTGCACCTATACAATTTACCATTGTATTGGGTGTGTTGGGGACACAAGAGACTCTTTGTTATTTGGTTGCATGGTTGCTTGAGAGAGACCATCTTCATCCTACGCCTCCTACGGATTGATAAACCTTAGGTCATCCACTTGAGGGAAATTTGCTACTGTCCTACAAACCTCTACACTTGGAGGCCCAACCACGTCTATAAGAAGAAGGTTGTGTACACTACAAAAAAAGACACATCCGTGACATTTTGGGCCGAATGAAATTTTTTTCTGTCATACATATGACACTTCTATGACGATAATTGTGACAAAACCCGGTATCATCATAGATGTGGTGGGCTCCTACTTCTATGACAAAAAATCATGACAGAAAACGGGCTTTTCGTCCTGGGCGGGCCGGAGACGCAGCTGCATGACATTCTTTGGGCCGTCGATGACGGAAAAAACCGTGGTAGAAGCGAGGGGGAGGAAAATTTCGGGGAGTTCCCGATTACGGTGGGAGGTCGGGGGCCGAGCGATGCGCATTTCTCTCGTACACGTACGCGCGTGTGTGCGAGGCGTTGGCTCTAACTAAACCCGAGCGAGGCGTTGGGCTCTAACTGAACCCGAGCGATTGCACTGCAGGCTACGCGTTACTGAACCCGAGCGATCGATCGATGGCTGTTAACTGAACCCGATCGAGCGATTCCTTCGCTACTGCTGCTAACTGAAGTCGATCGATGGGATAAATAGTGAGTGTTGCGGAGGGGTTTGGATGAACAGTGAGTGGTGGCGTTGCCTCTGGATGAACAGGACCTTGTGGTGTGGTGGAGGGCTGGATGAACAGTAGACGATGGAGGGGTGCCCGTGGAGGGGTGGATGAACAGGACCCCGTGGTGTGGAGGGCTGGATGAACAGTAGACAGTGGATGGGTGGTTGAACAGGACCCCGTGGTGTGGAGGGCTGGATGAACAGTAGAAGGTGGAGGGGTGGTTGAACAGTAGCCGGTGGAGTAGCGCGCGGTGGAGGCTGGATGAACAAGAGCCCGTGGATGAACAGTCGCAGGTGGAGGCTGGAGGAGGTCGACGGTGGATGAACAGTAGCTCGTGGAGGCTGGAGGGGGTCGACGGTGGAGATGAACAGTATCCCGTGGAGTCCCGTTTTGTGGTACGCCACACCCCTCCCGATGAACAGGACCCCCTTTTCGACCGTAGCGCTCCAACATAAGTCTGTTTCATCCGTTTTGCGGTACGCCACACCCCTCCCGATCAACAGGACCCCCGTTTCGACCGTAGGAGGTCCGTTTCCTCCATTTTGCGGTACGCTAGACCCCTCCCGATGAACAGGATCCCGTTTCGAACGTGGCCGGTCGAACACAAGGCCGTTTCCTCCATTCTGCGGTACTCCAGGACTCATTTCCATCGCATGTTCCGTCCAAGCCCTCCCGATGAACACAACGCATTCCATTGCCTCCCCATGAACACGACGCATTCCGTTGCCTACCCATGAACACGACGACGACGCTGTTTCTCCGTTCCGACCTAGCCATGTACACGAGCCCTGGCCGTACGTATGCGCGAGTAGGCGTTCGAGACCCCGCCCGTATGTACACATACGTGGACGTATTTTCTTTCTTGCACCCTGGCCGCTGTACGTACGTGTAAATGCTACGTGCGCGCCTCTACTACGACACGTGCGCGCCTCTACTACGACACGTGCGTGCCTCTACATCGACCAGTATGTACGTACACGTTCGCGACCAGAATGACAACGCTACGTACGCTTCGACCAGGTGGGTCCCGACTGTCAGGCACTTCCTTGCCTACGAAGATGTAGCTGGTGGGTCCCAGCAGTCAGGGGGTGAATTGTTTTTTTTGCCCGGACGCACTTCCTTGCGTGCGAAGATGTAGCTGGTGGGTCCCAGCAGTCAGGGGGAAACATTTTTTTCGCGAAATATGGTGGCCCGTCCGGTGGGTCCCACTGTCAGGTGGAGGAATAATTATTTTGCACGTAATAAGGAGGCACTTCCTTGCTGCGGCCGTGGACCCAGCTGTCAGCCTCTCCACGTACAGTCCACGTCCGATGGAAGCCGTTCCTTGACCACGTTAACCACGCCGCGTTGAGAGCACCAGGGCGGTGGACGACGGCGAGGCCTAGGAAGGGGACGACGCGGAGCCGGGGAAGACGCGGCAGTGGATGCCCACACGTAGAGGAGTACAAGGGTTCACTGGTTCGCTGCGGTGTGAGGCTGCCGTCGCCACAGAATAATAGGGGGGTGTGGGTGAGTAGAGGGATGGTCTGGCCAACGGTGGGAGTAGTAGGGGGCGATGATGCCTCCGCCGCATCACAGCCGGCCACGGGAGGCAGGAGCACGAGGCACGACCGACGCTGGTTTGGGCGGCTGGAGCAAGAAGACCAGAGGTTGAAGAAGCACTAGGCCGTTGGATGGACATCGTACGGTCACTGGAGCTAGAATCGTGCATATTGACTAAGTTGACAAAGCCCTCTGTCCCCGTCAACTTAGTAGGCCCACAAGTCAGCCTGCCACTATACTGGGTCCCAGCTAACAAGGGGAGTATTCATTTTTTGTGCATAATAAGGAGGCACTTCCTTGCATGCGAAGATATAGCTGGTGGGTCCGAGCTGTCAGCGGCGATAACATTTTTTTCATGAAATACATAGGCCCTTTCGGTGGGTCCCTGATGTCAGGTGGAGGAATCATTATTTTGCGCATAATAAGGAGGCATTTCCTTGCGTGCGGTCGTGGACCCAGCTGTCGGCCTCTCCACGTAAAGTCCACTTCAGATGCATGTCGGTCGTTGACCACGTTGACCAGGCCGCGCCGAGAGCACCAGGGCGGTGGACGACGGCGAGGCATAGGAAGGGAACGACACGGAGGCAGGGAAGACTCGGCAGTTGTTTCCCACGCGGAGGGGAGTACGACTGTACGAGGGTTTACTGGTTCGTCTGCCGTCGCTGGAGAATAACATCAGGTGTGGGTGAGTAGAGGGATGGCTAGGCTAGCGATGGGAGTATGGTGGGGCGGTGAGGCCTGCGCGGCAGCAGAGCCGGCCGCAGGGAGGAGGGAGCAGGCAGTCCCGTCGGCGCCTGTTTGAGCGGCTGGAGCAGGAAGAGCAGAGATTGAAGAAGCGTGACGGCCATTGGATGGCCATCCAATAGTCACTGCTTGTGCGTCAACCTTTTTTTAAGAAAGCCTCAAATCTGTGGAAAACAGCATACAGCCCATCTGCCATTATTTCTAATAATTTACAACCCATTTGCCAATTATTAATGTTTTTTTGGAGCCCATATTCTTTTTGTTAGCATTACAGCCCATATTGTGGCCACGGTTAAAAAAGTATACAAAATTTTGCATATTTCGGTGCGGTCCGAACTGTTTTTAATCCTGAAATTTTGACTCACATTCAAACTGATTTTAAAAATAAAGGTATATCAATATAAAATCCAACAAATTCTCCACGCATAAAAATTAATGTAATTTCAAATCTCGAAATGAAGAAAAGATATTTGAAACTAATTGCCGGTTTGATGTGTTTTAAAAATGTACAGCCCATTTCTCATTACTGATGGGCCATTTTCTCGGCCAGCCGAATGAAAGCTCTCCTCGTCTTGAAAGATTTGCAGCCCAACAGGCCTGACAAAGCGACTTACTTGGCAAATCACAAAAAAACTGGGCTGTGGCCGTGGACCCAGCTGTCAGCCTCTCCATGTACAGTACTCTTCCGATGGAATGTCGTTGACCACGTTGACGACGCCGCGCCGAGAGCACCAAGGCGGTGGACGACGGTGAGGCCTAGGAAGGGGACGACGCGGAGCCGGGGAAGATGCGGCAGTGGATGCCCACGCGGAGAGGAGTACGAGGGTTCACTGGTTCGGCTGCGGTGTGAGGCTGCCGTCGCCGCAGGGCCTGGCTAGCGGTGGGAGTAGTAGGGGGTGATGAGGCCTCATCGGCAGCACAGCCGGCCACTGGAGGCAGGAGCAGACGGTCTCCCCGGCGCTGGTTTGGGTGGCTGGTGCAAGAAGAGCAACGATTGAAGAAGCAGCAGGACCGTTCGATTCAAATCCAACAGTTACTGCTGCTAGAATCGTTTGTTGACTAAGTTGACAAGCCCTGCGTACGCGTCAACTTAGTAGGCCCACAGGTCAGCCTCCCAACCGGCGCGCCCCAGATGTTAGTGGGAGGAATCATTTTTTTCGCGTAATAAGGAGGCAGTTGATTGCGTGCGGCCAGGCCAGCGGAGGGAGTAGGGTGGGCCGGGGAAGCCTGTGTGGCATCACAGCGGGCCACAAGAGGAGGGAGCAGGCAGTCCCGCGGGCGCTAGTTTAGGCGGCTGGAGCAGGAAGATCAGAGATTGAAGAAGCACGTCGGCCATTGGATGGACATCCAAAACTAACTGCTGCTAGAATCTTGTGTTCACTAACAAAGCCTTGTGTAAACAAGTCAGCCTCGAAATCTGTGGCGTGTACAGCTCATTTGCTATTATTTTTATAATTTTTACTCATTTTCTAATTCATATGTAATTTATTGCAGCCCGTTTTCCATTTTTAGAATTGCTGGCCATTTTCTGGTCAGTACCAGGGTCAAAAAATTAACTAAATATGTGGGAAATTTTGAAAATTCGCAAATTTTTGCTGGGGAACGAAATATTCTTAATCCAAAAATTATTAGCCATACTAAAATAAATTAGTACTATGTCATGTTAAATCCAATGAAATACGTATAAGATATCAGTGAAGAACAAAAACAAAAAAAGAAACTTATATCCCATTTGCTATAAATTTTTCGGAATTTTCAACCCCTTTTGATTTTACTTTTAACAGACATTGACCATACTCTTAAGCTAGGCCGGAATGCATCCCTCCTCGTCTTGAAAGATTTGCAGCCCAGTAATTTGGAGAAAACAAATAGGCCTAGCTTGGGTATTCTTCAAAAAGAAATACTGGGCTACCTATTTTCCCAAAGAACTCGTGCATGAGCATTTAGCTTTATTTATTTATTTATTTACTTATTTATGTTTAGGGGACCATGAGCATGTACCTGGGCCGGATTCATGTGAGAGCCTCCCTTCCAGTTAATTATGGGCTTCTCTATTGGGCCTTCATCAGTGGGTTGCATGTTATCAACAAGTGGAAAATGTGTTCCGAGTTTCAAAAAAATGTGTTCGGTACGATAAATAGTATGCGCTACGTACGGTACAGGGCACTAAAGGATCGAACCGTGCTACGACTTCCAAAACATTGTGTTTGTCGTTCTAACAACACATTTATTCAACCAACAGACGAAATATACTACTGATTGTACATTGAAAACAGCAGCAACAACAACCAGGGCTGGGGGTGCAACAGAAGCAGTAAGCAGGCCAGAAGAGTGAAGACACAACTCTCTCTTCCAAACCAAACATCAGCCATCATTACAAAAGGGCTACCAAAAAAGAACAAGTGTATGCATCAAACTAAATAAAGATCCTACTATACCAAGTGTACGCATCTAACTAACTGGCTCAGTTAGACGTTACTATTCATTAAGCTGTGGACATTGGCTGACGGCTTGAACCAGATGGGTGCCTGACGGGGGAAACTCCAGCCAGCAGGACGAAGTCTGATACTTGCGACTGTGATGGCCTGGCTTATTAGGGATGATAGACTACTCATATCAATTAGGAATTCCTTCTTTTCGGGAGCCCATTCGGATAGAACTCCAAAGTTAAGCGTGCTCAGGTTGGAGTAGTGTCAGGATGGGTGACCGACCGGGAAGTTGCTCCCGGGTGTGTACGAGTGAGGACAAAGTGCGCAGAAAAGACTAGTATTGATCTATGGGGCCAGTCTAGATACCGCCAGGAGTAATGACCACCGGCGGGTGTGTCTGAGGCGTTACAAGTTGGTATCAGAGCCGACCCTCGCGGTTACATGGATGTTTGCGGACAGGTGCGCGGTCATGTTGTTCATGACGTTTGTGACCCGTCGTGGCACCCGGCATGGCACATGTACCGGACTGGATGCACAGACGTATGTGCCAAGAGGGAACGTTCCTGTGACCCGACGAGGACGTCAGTTCCTCTGAGTGGGGGTGTATGTGATGGCCTGGCTTATTAGGGATGATAGACTACTCATATCAATTAGGAATTCCTTCTTTTCTGGGAGCCCATTCGGACAGAACTCCAAAGTTAAGCGTGCTGAGCTTGGAGTAGTGTCAGGATGGGTGATCGATCGGGAAGTTGCTCCCGGGTGTGTACGAGTGAGGACAAAGTGCGCAGAAAAGACTAGTATTGATCTGTGGGGCCAGTCTAGATCCCGCCAGGAGTAACGACCACCTGCGGGTGTGTCCGGGGCGTTACAGCGGCCCTCTCTCCTACTTTGGGCTGCAGAGCATGGCGACACATATCAGGGTATGGTGCATGCAGAGATGCATGGTACGCTGTGTACACACAGTTTTGCCTGATGAACGAAACCGCGCTGCCATCATGATCCTTGCCGTCGGTTATCTCCTGGTTAATCGGATAATTCAGTCCGACAAACAGAGAGCATGTGCCAAGGCTACTTACCAGCCTCCAGTCAGAAATTCCTGAAGGCCCAGAGAAGCTGGGATCCTGCTCAAAGACCTTGCAGTGACTGTGATTGTATTCCGCGAAACAACACGTCCGGTACGTGCGAACGATCATCGATCTTTCGCCGTCATCTGATCGAGCCAGGAACCACCTGCAACTGCCATGCCGCATTTCTTTGAAAGGTTCTGGGATTAGGAAGGGTAGGGACACCAGGCGGCCTACAACATCATATCAAGTTGGAGTCAAATAAAAAAGGGCTCTTGGTTTAGTCAATCTTAAGAACAGCATGTTATGAGCATGAATATTTTTTTAGCAAATGTTGACAGTAATATAAGCAAGCCATCATGATATCATAGGAAAGTAACATACTGCTGTAACAGCCGTTTGTAGCGATGACTGGAGTAGGCCAGCAATACGTCCAGCCATAGAAGGAGTCGACAGAGTAAATGAAGCCCTTGTGTTCAATGGCATCAGAGAACCATGGAGGATGTATGATCCTATGATGGACGTGCAGATTTATCCACTTACTGCAGTGACCTGTCAGATAGGCGAGCGCGGTTGAAGAACGCAATTAGTCTGAAGTCTTTATAATTCACAGATCTTGTGGGCACTTGGCAGATTACAACCTTGAGCAAATCAAACTTGGTATCATGTTGGCTACTATAAGATTTCGAGTATTCTGGGCCGCGGTGCCAAAGCAGTGCAGTGTTAATCGAAGGAAGGGGGATCAATCGCCGGGTGTAGACCTCCACGAGCATCCAGCTGCCGCGACCGTCGACGAGCACCATCCAAGACGTGTTCATGCCGACCCGGTACATACCGTTAATGTAGTTGAGGCTGACGGGGATCGGATCATGGTCAAGGGGGTTGATGCTCGCCACCGTATGATCATTATGCTACGTGACATGCTGTTTCTGAAGATCAAGCGGCATCAGCAAGCAAGGAGCTGGCTTAAAAAGCTCTGGCCTGAGGGCTTTGAGTAAACGGTACAACCCCGACGAGCACGCGGCGAGCGGCATGGTACTCAGATTGTCCACACGCGAAACAATGAGCTTGATTACCTCTGTGGGGAGCGAATTCCATCCACTCTTTCGGCGGACGCTACTTGGTTCTGCCATTGTTAGTGCTTGGGTTTCGGACGAGGGGGGAGGCGCCTTAGAGGGGATGGAAGATTGGACGAGATTATGTGCGGACAAAGATGGAGAAGCAAATATGTGCTGCGGGAAGTGGACAGGTGATGATGACTACAGCATGCCGCTTGACTTACGAGACACATACCAGTAGCGTAGGGTCATGTCGATGCCAGACAACTTGCTTGAGTGATCACAGTATTGGTACTCCCTACAATGTTATGCCCTAACTTGCTTGAGTAGAGTAGTAGAGTAGGACTCTGCTCTACTACTAGCACCGGAGGAGTAGTATATTCTAATCTAAAATAGTTACAAACTTCAATGCCCGAGCGTGGAATGACTACGAACCGTGCTCAAAGACCGTGTCTACGTGGTGTTTGGACATGGGCGACAACCTCAACGCCAACGGTGCAGCTCCCGCTGCACCGTATGTGTTTCTGTCCTTCTTGTTCGAAATCATGGTAAAATTCATGTTTCTACTCTGTATCCTACTACTATGCTAGTCCACATGATTAGTTGCGAACGACGACTTCTTCCTCGACCTTGGGAACCTCATCCTCGACGACATGGGTGACAACGTCAACGCCGGCAACCAGTGAGATACAGGGTGTAGGAAGCGGTTTGGGAATTTGCATGCCTTTCCAACCAGTGAGATACTTCGTACAAAGTACGACAAAGAAATAACCATAGAGAAGGAAGCTAAAAGTAAACAATCAAACGAGCATTTTTGCTTTTGTTTTGCATTGAATCATTTCACAAGCTTGACTAGTGATGTTTTTCTACTTTTACAAAAACCGCATCATAATGTTAAAACATGCATTTGCACGTACATAAGTAATAGTAGTACTCCCTCCATCTAGGTGTATAAGTCTTCCCTCCTTCTTGGTCACGGTGCACAATCGAAGATGACTTATTGACCTGGACGGAGGGAGTAGCACAGTCTGCAAGCATATATCGAGAGAGACGTGTAGTGCGACAGTGGAAAAAAATTACTCGTATATGAGACCAGATCTCACGGTTAGCAGGTGAGACCCGTCCTGATGGATGACACGTGGCTTTTAAGTGGGGGGTGGGGGATGCTTTGTGATTTTTGAATGCCACATGTCATCCATCAGGATGGGTCTCGCGTGATACCTGGTCTCATAGAATTCTTTTCCTGCGATAGTATATAGTAAAGTTTGTGCTATATGCACGTACTTGCAAAATGCGTACGAATACACAAGGTTTCCAAACTTTCCCTTTTACATACTTAATTAAGGACGCTAAAAATTCTAGAACGTTCGGGATTTATCATTTGCGTCCCAAAACTAATGAGATCGCCTTACGAAACAAAAATCATACTCCTCCTAAAAGCCACGACGCTCGCAGGAGCGCTTGCGGCGCGCCAGGAGTGCCCTGGTGCACGGCAGTTTCCCAGCGCGCCGACACAACGCCTCTTCCTCAGCCTCGCAACTCACGAGGTGCTGATTGGCGGCTTGCCGGCGGGCGAGCGCCATCTCACCGGTGTGGTGATCTGGCGCCAACAGGTACTCCTCCTCGCTGGAAGCGTGCACCCGGTCCATGTACCACCAAGCGTAGATGAGGCGCTTGGGCCCGACTGCACTCAGGGCGTCGGCACGGGCGTCCTCCGCCACCCTCACGGCCCTCGCACGAGCCTTCTGCCAAAGAGCCAATTGCGTGACTCTCTCGGACGCGACATAGGCCTCCCAGGCAGCTTGTTCCGTGGTGCGCTTCTCTTCCTCGGCCTTCTTCTCCGCCTCTATTATGGCGCGCTCTGCTGGAGGCAAAGCCTCCCACATGGCGACATCCATTTCTTTCCAAAGCTCCTCAAGGCTGGGGGGCTCGGCGGGCGGCGCGACGTTCTCCTCGTAGCGGGGAGCCGACGCGTCCTCCGCGCGCGTGCTGGCGAGATTGGGAATGCCGATGCGTCCACCTCGACGCGTCGTGGCGAGGAGCGGAACGCCGACGCGTCCTCCTCGACTAGTGGCGGCGAGGAACGGAACGGCGACGTGTCGCGTAGCGGCGAGGAGCGGAACACCGACGCGTCCTCCTCGACTAGTGGCGGCAAGGAACGGAACGGCGACGCGTGACCATCCGCGCGGTGCAGCGAGGGGCTCCTAGGGCTTGGGAGGGGCGATGCCATGATGGTCGACGTGAGAGGGAGGGGGAGGAGATAGCAATGAACATGAACGTGAGGGGGAGGAGATAGCTATATCGTGGGAGGCGCAGTATTTATAGCGAGCAATGGCACACCTACGTATGATATGGACTGAGCTGCACTGACTTAACTGCCAGTCCAGTTGCGTCACTGACATGTGGGCCAAACCCCTGTTGGGCCCATATGTCAGTGACCGAATGCACCTGCAGTTAAGTAATAGCTACGTGGGCATATTTGTTGGAGTAAATTACGGGGGAGCGAAGGGGTGGAAATATTTCTGGTCACAACGGATTGGACGAGCGTGGGGGGAGGAGAGTCATGCATGCAGATTTTTTCACACGGGGTGGAGTGGTGGGACCGCCGAAGGGAGAAGGAGAGTTTGGCAGGCATATTGTTTCACACATGGAGAGGAAAAAATTTGGAGACGAATGGGCTTCCTGCAGGTATGGGGAACGGTGCATAATAAGTCATCTTGCATGCCGGGCTAGGTATAGTCTCAAGTCATTAAAAACAAACACGCCCCACACATGTTCATATTTCAAGGTGCACTAAATTATTGCATGCGATGATTAAGGCTGGCCATAATGGTGGTATCTTAGCTGGTATCATGCACACGGGAATAGCAAACATGCTGATGTGGCAAAGAATTAAAGAAGAGAGGGGGGTTAGAGTAACTAGAGTTCATGCATGCATTGGTAAACACATTTTTTTGTGGAGAACAACAGCACTAGTTGAGTACTTTTGCAGACTTCAAAAACTATTCCACAATGTGTCAACATTCACAATGTCAAATCAATATTTTTACACTCATTATAAAATGTAGTTCTTATACTAGTACTAGTTGAGTACTCATTATAATCAGTACTCCCTCCGTCTAGGTGAGCAAGTCATCTTAGATTGTGCACTGTGACCAAGGAGGAGGGGAAACGAGAGATCTTAATGTTTATAATCAGTACTCCCTCCGTCTAGGTGAGCAAGTCATCTTAGATTGTGCATTGTGGCCAAGGAGGAGGGGAAAACGAGAGATCTTAATGTTTATTTGCTAATTAATAGCATTGCATGCAATGAACTAACCACTGCATGTCGTGTTTGGTAGTCTCAAGTCATTAAAAGCATGCACACCCACATCTCCTATTGGTTTTTTTTGCGGGAAACACATCTCCTATTGGTTGATATGTCAAGAAACAAGAAACGAGGTAGAAGTTAATGCACCGCGCCTAAGACTAGCCACAATGGATAGTAACATACACATATCCCTAGACTATGTTACTACCTTCATGGTGGGTAGTAACTTAAGTGTGGTAACATGCAAAGATTCATTTATTAGGTTATAGACTCATATTGCATTGGGGCATGTGATGTTACAGTAACTAGCTAAGTTACTACAATTACCTCTCTCTTCATTAACTCATTGCCACATAAGCAAATCTGCTGAGTTGGACTCGATGTTACCGCTGAAGTTACTCCCACTGTGGCTAGTCTAAGTGTTTTGGGAGTATTGTAGATATTGATATTTTTAGTATAAATTTGGTCGTGGGATTTCATTGATGCCTGTCAAAGCGTTGACAGGTCTACTATGCATGACCTGAAGATGAAAGCATTGAGCATCTCGAAGTTGATCAACAATGTTCAATTGTCAAAGATTAGCCGTTCGGCCAATAAGGTGGCACACTTAATCGCTAAGTATAGCTTTGACAATAGATTAGATGGTATTCTTGTAAATAATGTACCACCCTGTGTGGTGAATATTGTATCGAATGAGTGTACTTGTGTGGCTAGTTAATTAATATAAGGCGGTGTTCAAAAAAAAGTATAAATTTGGTCAAACACTTTGCAAACAGTTGATGGGAGTAAAAAGGACACAAAGGGAGTATCATGCATGCGGAGTAGGCAAAAAAATTGCTTGTCTAAAAAAAGGCAAAAAAAATTGCTCATTTATAGCCAGGTCTCAAAGGGCGCGACCGCGCGAGGGAGGCGAAGCTCGTGGGAGGCGTGATGTTTGACGGAAATAAGTGAAGTTACATCCATGCGCCGGCATGGCATGCGAACAGGCAGAAGCTATACAGTCAGGCCTATGATATGGGTCTAGTAGACACGACATCTAGTGGGTCCCGCATAGTTCTCGAGAACTCTTTGGGGGCTTGCAGCCGTTTATCCACCGGGCAAGCCAGCAACCCCATGCCGTTCGCACGCCCTACTCATCCCCGTCTTCTACCTTACAACAGTTCGCTCCCAGTCGTCCCGTCCTTTCACATTAGTTCGCTCCCAGTTTTTTTTGCGGGGTACAACAGTTCAACTTCTCCTAACCCTCCTCCAAAATCCATGGCCTCCCAAATCTCCATGGTCGCCGCTGAGTACCAGGTTAGATCCATCACCAGCGATCAGTTCATCGTCATCTACACACGTGGATCCGAGACGGTGAAAGCATGGCTTGATCGCTTCCTATGCATGTTCAACAGTTCAACGGATGAGTGGGTCACTGGGCTAGATGTTGAGTACACCACAGTCCTGGGACGAGAGAAGGATCTAAAGGACGAAGAGAGGAAGAAGCCTGCCGTGATCCAGGTTTGCGTACATAACGTTTACTTGGTATACCACATATGCCATGCCGACGTTGAGTGCCAGGATTTTAAGAACTTCCTCAAGGACAAAAGAGTGAAATTCGTTACTGTAGGCTTTAAGAATGATAGTGACGTCCTGTGTTGGATAGGTCTCGTTGTAGGCCAGCCCTTCGATCTCCAGAAGGCAAGCCTGGTGTCCTCCTCTCTCAACCTTCAATGCTGACCCTAGCAGCAGCCATGATTGATCCTTCGTACGCTAAACTGAAGAAACCTCATCACGAGTTTCATCATGCATGGGAGTCGAAGACATTAGATGAAGATCACATCATGTACGCAGCAATGGATGCCTACCTTTGTTTATATCTACAAGGGTTGGATGAAGAAGCAGAGCCCAGTGTCCGGTTCAAGCAAAGAAGCGTCGACGAAGAGGAAGAGGAAGAGGTACGAGGACGTGGACTCGGACTCCAAGTAGGTGGCAGTGCCGTCGCTCATGCTGGTTCTACTGCAGTGTCAAGCAGACTAGTTGCTTATAAGTTTTTTAAGGGTGTGTTGTGTTGAGGCCCCAGCAGAACTATGGGGCTGTTTGGATTAGGACTATCTTTGCCATATGTTGCCACACGATTTTTGCCACATTTGTCACACTTGCCTTACTTGAGTTGCTCAAATTGTTAGCCATACTTTGGCTTGCCTAAGGGAATCTTGCCACACTTTTTGTGTCTATGACATGTGGGGTTCACTGCTCATAAAAAATTCCTTGTCTCAAGTGTGGCTGGAACCAAACACCTACCTAACTTGGTCAAACTTGCCTAAGGTTAGGTGTGGCAAAGTGTGGCAATGTGTGGCTAGGAACCAAACAACCCCTATGTTTATGTTCTTTCTTGTTATTTGAACTCTTTAGTATATGTCTTCCTACTGTTCTTCTTGCAGTTGGTACTACTGCTCGTATCTTCGTGTTCCTACTGTACTTAATACGTTCGTACTAGTAGTATAATTTGGGTCGGTCGATTTGTGAAAGAAGTTCGACGGAGCAAAGGAAGAAGACATCAGAAGAGGTGGAAGAAGCCCTTCTAGCCATCCATGTTGCATCAAATGGCTCACATGAGTCCATTGACCCAAATTGCTCCTTCAGATTGCAGGATCCACGTGGCATTCAAGGTCTAGAAGGTAGATTTCGCGTCCGCACCCGGTTTGCGGGCTCGACGCGCGCGCGACCGGCTTCCGCCATGACAGCCACCATGCGCGCCTCCTACGCGCGGGCGTAGACGACAATGACACGCTAGTTCCTCCTCGCCGACGTGCTGGAGCACGCGCTCGTCCTCCTCTTCGTATGATGCGTGCATAGACACGGCTCCACCAGCTGCTCGCGTGCTTGGCCGCGCGGCGGCATCGTGAGGAGGGACTGCAGATGACATGAGCGGGCGAGCCTTCAGCTTCATGGCACAGGCATGGCGGTGACACGGCGGAGATGGGCGAGAAATTGTTGGCCAGAGCAGGCGGGCGCCGGCATGCGCAACAGCGGTGGCAGCATATTGATGAGTGCGCGTGTGTGAGCTTACTTTAGTTTTATATATAAGGTTGGTCAAACTTAAAAGAAAACCGTACTAGTACATGCAAACATTAGACTTAGGAAACGCTTTTATTAGTTACTAGCTTATGTTCTTGCCCATTGTGACCAGCCTTAGTACCACGGCCACGATATGGAATCCTGTGCAAGCGCGTGAACGGCGGCCGCGCGGTCGATCGAACGGTGCGTCACCGTTTCGCGCTCGAAGGACATCCACCGAACCTTTTTGTGTGTGTGAAAACAATCCTCGAATATTACTCAACTTTTTTTCCTCTGAAAGTTCTTGACGCTGCAATATTTCCATATATTTGAATTTAGCTCCAGTTCGTGTTTATTTGGATTTGGATGTTTTAGGTGCGCCCTAGTTTTTTTAATATTGACTTTGTGTGTGTTACCTCTGTTGGAAAAGGCAGTGCCTAGGAGGTTCTTAGGCACGCCTAGGCGCTAGGCAATGGCCCAACGCCCCGCCTAGGGTATAAGCAGAAGTCTAGGCAGAGCAAGTAAGAAATTGTCTACCCAAGCGACAAATCATGACATATTGCACTGATATGCCAAAAGGGTCATATTCCAATCATAGTAGCTGATCGTTAACGTACTTATATGCCCTAAATTAATAGAATACACATATAATAACCACATATACACCCTAATAGTAAATATTATATAATCGCCTAGGCTACGCCTAGGGCGTTTAAGCACCGCTTAGGCACTAGGCGAAGGACAACCACCTTGCTTACGCCTACCGCTTTTTCCAACCTTGTGTGTGACTGAGAGAGAACGTGTGTATGTGTCCATATATGTGTTGTGGCGGAAGGGCAATGTGGAGACGGTGTGCGTGTGATACAGACATAGAGAGGTGTGAAGGTGCAAATGATCGTGCATGAGTGAGACATAGACAAATGTCGATATGTTGTGTATACATGAGAGAACGGTCTTCTAGTTTACTTGTGTGTGTGTGAGAGAGAGAGAGAGAGATAGAGAGAGAGAGGGAGAGAGAGACAGAGAGAGGAGCATCCGTAACACAACAACCATCTCTCTCGATTCGTCCGTCCCTCGCACGTTCGCATGCAACACATGCATCAACGCACATTTTGACACCCTCACCCGGTCCCTGCCCACCTCAAGGCCCGCACAATCTCTTGGTGAATACCTATTTCTCTCCTTAGGTCTGTTTTCTCTCAATATCTGACACACACACACACGCATGCACACAGAGAGAGACACACATGCAGCACAACACACACACTCCCCCGAGCACACAATTCATCCCCATCCAAGGTTATACGGCGACCACTCTCGCTTGTGCTTCTTTGCATCCCAACATGCACAACACCTCAATCTTCAAAGAGGGCAACGAGCAGATCGAAGACGGCGACCACACCGTGCTAGAGAATGCGGGGTCATTTGGAAGCAGGGTGATGTGACGATGGCTAACTGACTCCTCCCCCACCCTCTCTCTCTCTCTCTCTCTCTCTCTCTCTCTCTCTTGCACAAAATTACCAATCCCTCTCTCCCCCGCACAAAATTGTCAATCCCTCAACCCACGAGATCCTTCCCCTCTCGTCCATGTTTTTCCTGCTCTCTCATCAAACATGTTGTCTCTTCTCCTTCCATGTATACAGAATCCAGATGCACACGCATCTCATGTATATTACATGTATGCATCTTTCTCACAGACCTAACTTCTTCCTCTCTCTTTATCTCTCTATCTCTCTATCTGTCTCGTTAGGTTTGTCTCCTACTCTCTCTTCCACATACATACAATCTTTCCCTCCCTATCTGCTCCATCTTCAAAAGCTCTCTCTGCACGTTTCATTCACACATTAGGATATGTCAAAATGTTGCTTCTATAATGACTGATGTAGAGTTATGGTTGTTCTTGTTGCATCCTACAAAGTAATAACTATGAAATGCATTTAGATTCTCAGTTGACTGGGATTATGTGAGTTTGAGCATGTTGTGAAGTACTATAGACCTTGTATACATCTTGGGATTCGACAATGATTGTAACTATTGAATTGTATAGACCATTACATTCGAAGCCAATAGCCTAATATATTTATTTCACAATTTCAACAAATGATTAGTTCACTACAAACTAAGAAAACAAATGTGTACTCCCTCCGTTTTTATTTAAGTCCGCGTATTAGCATTGGTCAAAGTCAAGTTTTGTAAACTCTCAGAAAGCTTATAACAAAAATATTAACATATACAATAACAAATAAATACCATTAGATTCATTATTGAATGTACTTTCACATCATACATATTTGTTATGGTAAATGTTTATATTTTTCTATAAACTTGGTCAAACTATAGGAAGTTTGACTTCGGTCAAACCTAATATGCAGAGTTTACTACTACTACTCGCTAGTTGCTTAGCCGAATCACTAAACACGCCACATGGGGAGTCCAGTGTCACAATATTTTGAGGTCGGCGGGAAAATCTCCCGTGACCCTGATTCGAGCAGTGGGAAGTTACCATCATAGCCTTCGGAACAGGCCTACGGATTACGCTTGGTAGGGGGCTATTTTCGTAACTTCAGGTTCACCCTACCCAGCCAACCCCACCCCGGCACCCAGAGTAGTACACCTGAATACTCCCCAATTTCTATCCCCACCGCAAAATAGACTTCTCCATGGCACCGCAGCCTTCGTGCTCCTCCCCTTTACATCGGCGCACTCGTCCACCGTAGCACATCTACCTAATTGACGACCTCGTACGCCGCACTGGAGCCGGTCCACCATCGTTGTCGTACACGGAGCCTCTTCCCCGGCATCGTCTTCCACGGTCTCGTATCTGCTTCCCGGAAGCCGACGCCAAGCGCAGAAGTACCACCGTCATGGACAATGAACTGACTCCCGTTGCCGACCATGACTCACAGAGGCCGCCGCGACCATCGTTCTCCTCCTCGATTGGTAATGTGTGTATTGAATCACTTAGCAGTACATGTGCAGTTCCAATTTTGTTCATACCTACCCTTCAAATTTCCTGGGTGCTAATGTTCCCGTAAAAGTAATTGGTTATAGCCTCCATTGTCCAACAGAATATCAGCTTGTAATTGTGCGTCGCTCCTGTATCGCGCTGTGCTTGGGTAGGTTTTTCATCTGCAACCAGTAGTGTGGCAAATGATGGAAAGGTTTTTAGAACTAGCAAAATGCCCATGCGTTGCACGCATCAAGATGCATTTGTATGAGTAGTTTATCTTGTTGGAGATGCTCCAACATGGCAGACGAGTGCTTTAATGTTGCCCACAAGATGCGCGAGTATTACTAGTAGTATATTTTTCTTGCCATGTTGAGATTTTAAAACCACGAGTGCGAACATGCAGAGGAGCAATGAAGATCAAACACGGGATATTCAGGACATCTTCAAGGAGCGTGGCAAGTTAAAGAGGAGTTGCACCGAACCTGTAAAACGAGCTTTGGTAAATAACACCCTTTCAATTACTTCCGTGTAGCCTCGTGTTCTTCGATGTGTATATGTTGTAGTTTCTGTTTCTCTTAAGCATGGTGTTCTTCGATGTGTAATAAGAAGAGTCTTAATCGTCCTAATGCTCTTGTTTTTAGCTTGATGTAGGAAGTGGGTGTTCTCACCTTGTAGTCTGTTTTTATTTATTTATTCCTTTTGAATTCACTTCTCCGAGTTCTGTTTATCTGGCTTCTACTAAATGGATCTAGGTTGCTCTGAGTATTGATCTAAAAAAGAAGTAACTTCATGTCAAGATGCAGTTCCTGTGAGGAGGGAAGTATGGTCAACCTCGAGATCATGTTTCCAAAATGAGGCTGGATTACACACAAGGTGCCAGTTCCCTAATGATGTTGGATTAGACACAAGGTGCAAATTCCCAGATGATGCTGGATTACACACAAGCCAGGTGGAATCGTCAGTTGTTCGTGTCCTCGTGGCATTAGTAAAGGCTGAAAGAAAGCGTGCAGCAGCCCTTGAGAATGTAGCTGAGTTCCTGAAGAAGCGAAAAGAGCAATCAGATGCTCTCTTCACCCAAGCCAGAGAAGAGATGGAAGAAGCCAGAAATAAGCTAGCAGAGGCAGAGCAGGCTAGGCGTCTCCTGCTATCTAAAACTGTTGTCAATACAAAATTTCCTTCATAATAGCTAGGTTCAAATGTTTATCCAGTCAGCATGCCTGTTGTGATGTCCGTGCATCTACTGATGTGGCACAAAATGTTTTTTTTTGGGTCATGTAATAACATCAATTACTTTCCAAACAATAACAGATGAAGCATTGGACATGGTATAGTTCACGCGCAAGCCCGACATTCCAAGTTCAACTTCCGCATCAAACTCATGTTCACAGATATCTGCACATTCATACATAATGTCCACAACCATGATTCACTTCAAAGCCAAAAAAATGTGAGGAGAGTTATAAATAAAGAAAATCCTCTGCTAGTTCCTACTACCAGTGCGAGCACAAGAAGTCAAGACCATGCGTAAATTAATTATATTCTAGTCATTTTTTGTGTTCTAAAATGCCTGTCGGCTCGCGGAAGGACGTGTTGCCGGCACACGCGTTGATTCAATGAAGGCAGGCGGGGCAGTCTTAAGCTGGTTGCACGCGGCGAGGAGGCGTGCTCAGCCGGGCCTGCAGCGAGTGCGGCCCTCTTGGCCGGCGCGCCGGTTCAATGCCTGCGCTATGAGAGGTTGCGTCCGTGTTAGAGCAATCACTCCCTCCAGTCCTTTCTTGTTTGGGTATAACAAAATCTCGTTTTCCATTCACATTTTAGTGGTAGGAGTTGTGCGTGTGTGTCTGTGAGAGAGAGAGAGGAGACGGTAGTTGGGGTTGTCTGATCGGTAAACAAATGAATAATGTTAGTTTGGGATGGAGACGAAAAGGAGACCGCAACAAATGTTGTGTCTACAGGAGAGATAGAGAGAGTAATTTTAGTGGTATGAGTCATATGTAGAGACATATAGGGTGTGTGAGAGAATCCCATAGAGAGAAAGACAAAGTGAAAGATGAGTGGAGACTGTGTGTTTGGCGGTGAAAAAGAAAGCTTAGGTACGGAGTGATACCAGAGAACAGTAGAGACGTGAGAGATAATGAAAACCGTGTAATTTATAATGATAGGGAGAGTGTGACACTTCTCAAGGGAGACGTCGAGAGACCATGTTTGCGAGGATAGGAGCAACATGAAGTGAGCGTGCGGGTGAGCTGGAGAAAAGAGAGTGATAGCTACCTGAAGGAGCATGCATGCGAGAGAGATGGGCGTGAAAGGAATGAACAAAAAAGGGATTCAAATATTTGAATTCGAGATGATGATACATGTAATCCATACTCGAACCAAAATTGATCTATCAAACATGCATACTCATATGAATTCACGCACATCTATGTTATTTAATATGTAGATATTACTGATCCATACATTTTAGTAGAACATAATTTGGTTAAAAAAATTCGAATTCAACCTTAAGATTTTGAGATCGTTGTATTTGTAGATCATATTATACATATAAAGGAGCAGAATTCTTTGTTGTGCTTTTGAAAGTATATATATAAAAAATGATGTATATAGAATGTAATTCCAATTGAAAATGGATCCTGCCCGAAAAAAATAGAATACAAACGGGATTCGAATTGAGTTGGCACGGTAAACGTGCACTCTGCAAAATTTGAACGAAGCGGGATGGAAATCACTGCTGCCTATCCCTTCCACGCAAAGCCTATATGCTGGATTTCTATAGGTTTCGATAGGGGTAGGTTTGTAATTTCACCCAAACGTGACGTAACCGCCTCTCAACCGGATTCATACACGGTGGGCGCCAAAACACAGTGTGTCCTCGGCCGAAATCGACTCCCTCCCCGATTCATATTCATACACGGTGGGCACCAAAAACAAACTCTCGTCGGCAAATATTCGGTGTATGCGAGATTACCGTCCTATCCCCGACCGACTAGTGTTGCTGTGATGTAGTAGAAATTTGAAATGGGGGCTAAGTTTGTAAATTTCCTCGCATTTGAGACAAGCGTGCCCTGAATACATGGTCCCCCCTTCCTCTCTACCTCCCTTTTCCCCATTCGTACTCCGTGGGCACCAAAACACCCTCTCCACCCCACCCTCCTCCGGCCGCTGCCGTCCGCCACCCCATCCACCGCCGTCCTCCTCCACCATGCCGGAGCTGATACCCCGACGCCGCCGTCCATTACAAGAGATCGACCTCTCTCATCCACGGCTTTGGACCGGGATCCTTGCATCCCGTCCTCTCGCTTCATCCCCGTCGTCGTCCACCTTGTCGGCGCCGCTCCTACGACCGTCTCGTCCACCGCGCCCCGCCGCCACCATCTACCCTCCTAGATCTGCTTCCATGCTGCCGACAGCCATCGCTACCGCAGCACCGTCAAATTCTCAGCAGATGCCTACACGGCGCGGCACCAGAGGCGGCACTCTTTCGTGTCTGCTCAACTTATTTATCGCAGCAAGAAAATAGATCGCCACTGCTTTACTTTGATTTCTTGTCTTGGTTGCGAAGTTGCCTTTGTCCGGTTTGCACCTTCAGATCCGCCATGGCACGCTCAACACCATACTCGCAATGCTTATGGTTTTCCCCTTTTATATTCCACACTAGTTAAATCACAGTAGACTAAATTTCAAAATTGGGTCAGTCGATTTTTTAGAGCTCGCCGGAGTTCGCCGGTGTGATCAAAGGGGCTCGGTGGTTGTGGGGCCTCGCCAAACGAAGAAAACTCGACGCGGGTGGGGGTTGGGGTGGGGGTGGGGGTGGGGGTGGCGGAGGAACACATGCGGTGGGGGCCGGTGGTCCGGCCGGCGGCCCGTGCGGTGTTCTGTATGGGAAGAATCAGAGACGAGGAAGAAGAAGGGTTAGGAGACGTAGGATCTTCATCCAACCGCCTAAAATGGTCGAGAGACAGCTAGGAGTTGCATTCTTAATGCGCTCTGGTTCATCATGTGTGGGCACTGCGCAACCAACCTTTTATTATCCAAAATCTGCTTGCTCTTCTTTACCATGTTCCTCTTCCGTTCTTCTTTAATATGTACTCTCTCCATTCCTAAATACAAGTCTTTGTATAGATCCCACCATGGACTAAATATGGAGCAAAATGAGTGAATCTACACTCTAAAATGTACCTGGATACATCTGTATGTGATCCATAGTGGAAATCTCTACCAAGACTTATATTTTGGAACGGAGGGAGTATGATAGTAGTACAGTATGTTCCTTGTACTGAAGATGAGCAGGGACATTTGCAGTGTAGAGGTCTATATGGTCGGTTGTGATGGACACTTTGAGCCTCTTTGATTCGTAGGATCTTGTAAACATAGGAATAGGATTTGTAGTGGCCTGCCCACTTGAATCCTATAAGAATAGCAAGGAAATGCAGGGAGCTGTGTCGCCTTTGAGAGTTACATTGATATTAACAGTACCGCACCTTCACTTGAAGAGAGCTGGTATCCGAAGCCTTTCTAGCCGTACCGACAATACTAGCACATATATTCCAACAAGTTCCACTTTGCTGATTTTACTCTGATGCTTAAGGTTTTCCCGTTATATCTACACTATGATCTATGTAGCTGCTTTGTGTCGCACTAGCAGCAGTCCACTCTTGAAGCTAAACACTGCAATGACTTACAAAATTGGCACCAAGGCATTGAGTGCCATTCTGTATGTAATGAAACTCATACGCTCCCCACCTGTTTATTCTTGTTCAGAATATCATCCTAATGACTATTCTAACCTCAAGGAGTCAAAGGCAGATGGCCTGTCCTGTTCACCCATCAAGGTGCCTGTTCTAATTTGGCAATGTTTTATTGATTGCGGGTATCTTGCATATGTTGTCTTGCATTTCTTCTACTTTGTTGCACCGCCATCTGGTTAGTTTACTCATCATATATGTCGAGATGCCATGCCCATACATTATCAATACATATTCCATCTATCATCATACCATGTTTTTCCACTCAAATGTCGTTCTTGTGCATCAGACATCAAAAAGGAAGAGGGTGATTGCCGAACCTGAAGGAGCACCAGCAAAGTCCTTGAAAAACATGGTGGTGCCAGAGAAATCAGACAGCACCCCACATGACAATTTGAACTTCTACTTTTCCGCATGTGCCTTACGGATCTTTTTTGCAGGAAATCTGCTCGAAAAAGAATTGCGGTTTGACAAGAACGACAGGATATCTCAAATATGCTGCCCACTGCTTTGCTCTTGTTAGTACATGTTGTCCTATATCACTGTGTACTTGCATACATACCTGGTTCATTATGTGACAGCAGTATGCATGATAGCTTGCTTATCAATTGTTCACTCCAAATTATCTGATCTGTACGAATGGTTACATTAGTGTAGAATATATCCAATGCCAATGTTTTTTTTAGCTCTGCAGTGTTCTTGTAAGTACATGCTGTCCTTTATCAGTGTACTTATAATGACAAGTAGTTGTTCATGTACCATCACTCTGCAGCTTATTTTCCTTTGCCCTCCATTTTCTACACATCATATCTATATTTACTCTTACCATAAGGTTGGTACTGAAGAAGTTTAGCTATGCATTGCTCTTGGCAGTACCTTTTGCCTGTATCGCTGCACTTACATTTATAGCTACTTGGTTATGTAGCATCACTCTTCATCTTATCTTAAATATTCTCCATTTTTTTGTATATTATCACATCTATATTTACTCTTAACAAAATGTAGAATAAAGGCAATGCTTTTGAAGAAGATTTTGTGGTAAACTTCTTGAATTGCCCCCCCCCCATCAGCATGGACAAGGCCTTTATAGAGCCTGTCTTCACCAATAATGTAAGTTTGTCCATCTCAAGCCTTCAAACTTTGTTGTATATATTTGGTTAGCCATGACTGCAACAGCTGTTTATTTTTGGTGTTTGCATCAAATTGCTTGTTTAAAGTTTATTATATGTAGTTCATAAACAAAAGTTTGTCTTTTCTCAATTTAAGTTTTCAGTTGTACAACCAAGTTCCTTCTTCATACCATGTAAATTAAACTATACAGAGCAAGTGATCTTCTTTTGCACTGCATGTATGCTTCTGTTCTTCATCTGTAATCCAGTGGTGTGGTGAACCTACCCACTACAGCACAATGTCATATTCTGCAATGTCTTAACTATGAAAAATGTCATATCATTCTACTATTATTTAAACCGTCTCTTTATTTGCCAATCTGAAATGGTATAAATTGACAGCACACTAACCATTGATACTTATGAGTTCTTGATCTGTAATCCAGTGGTGTCGTGAAGCTGCCAACTCCTTCACAATGTCATTTCTTGCCATGTCTTGACCTGAACAATACCATATTGTGTTAATGCAAATTTAAACTGTGTCACTTTATTCGTCAGTAAGAAATGTGATGAATTGTCAGCACTGATACTTTTATGTGCAAAACCTGTCATCTGCTTGTTTATCTTTTAGAGTGAGGAAGATATAAGTGTTGAACAAGCGCAGTCTCATCATCTTGCTCAGCTGCTTGCGCTACAGATCCCCAACAGGGCTAACCTTTCTTGAACTCTATTGAAGTGCTGTCGGTTTTGTATATTATTTTGTCGGCGTGTTTATTTGCACTGGTGGCGATCTTTGATGCCCAGTGTATGTAATCTGCTGTCTGCTTGTGCTTTATTATCATAGTGGCGAACTTTGATGCCCAGTGGATGTAATATGCTGTAATTTCTTTATTGTATAGTATAGGTTTTTTCTTATTCACGATGTTGCAGTTATTTTACTGTATATATATATATATATATATATATATATATCCTGTCTTCGCAGTAAACCGGCCAAACCATAAAATTACAGTACATAATCGGGCCATCATGCAATCACGATGTAGGTTGGGCCTGAAACGTGTCGATCAGCTCATGGGCCGGCAGCAGCCCGAAATGAACCCCGGCCCATGATCGTGCGAATCAAATCACGGGCTTTTAACAGGCCGAAAAATTGTCTCGGTCCTTGTTTGGCCCAGTCAGATATCGGTTGCGAGCAGGCCGGATGCAAACCAGGCCGTAGTTAGGCCCAACTATATGACGGGCTTTTAACAGGCTGAAATTAATATAGGGCCGAAATGTTAAACGGGCCCTTAACAGGCCAAAACTAATATCAGGCCGAATTACTAAGTGGGCCTTTAGCAAGTGGGCCCAAAAGCATAGTGTCCAGTTGACGGGCCAAATCTGATATGGGCCATAATTAGGCCCAAAACCTCTTAAAGGGCCGGACCTGATCTGGGCCGTAATTTGGCCCAGAACGTGGTAGGCTTTTAACGGGCCGGATCTCATATGGGCCACTATTAGGCCCAGAGCGTGGCGGGCCATTAATAGACCGTATCAAATATGGGTCGGCATTTGGCCCAAAACATGGCAGCCAGTTAACGGGCCGGCCTACTAGGGTCCTCAAAATCTTGTGGGCCTACAGCTGGGCCAGCCCATTAATGTCGGTGAAATCTCGTGGGCCTTTAGCTGGGCCGGCCCATTATGATCCGCAAGAATTTTGTGGGCCTTTACCTGGGCCGGCCTATTATGGCACACAAAAATCTTGTGGGCCTGTACCTGGGCCAGCCCATTATGGCCCGCGAAATCTTGTGGGCCTTTAGCTGGGCCAGCCCATTATGGTCCGCAAAATCTCGTGGGCCTTTAGCTGGGCCGGCCCATTATGGTCCGCAAAATCTTATGGGCCTTTAGTTGGGCCAGCCCATTTAAACTTGTTGGGCCGTGCCACGTGTCAACGTATCATAGGCGCCTTCTGTCCAGTGAGTGGATGACATATGTCCCGACGATGAGCCGACACGTGTTTCCTCTAGCCAATGATGATTTTACACGTGGAAAATCCCCATTGGTCGGGGCTGTTAACGGGTTATCGGATCCAAAACCCGACCCGGTAGCTTAATGGCGTTCCGTTACGGTGGATGACACGTGTCGGTCACCCTTGACAAAAGAATTTCTATGACGCGCGATTTATTGTCATGGAAGTGGACACTTTCGGGATGATAATTTTGGTAATGTCATGGAACACTTCTACGACAGCACAGGTATGACTATCTTGATTCTGTCATAAATTTGTCATGGATGTACATGCATGACAAAAAAAGCGACCTACTGGGACAAACACGTATCATCACGGAAGTGTATTTTTTTTGTAGTGGTAGTAGACATCAAGCTCTTTTATGGCGTCGTTGCCGGGGAGGTTAGCGCTTGAAGGTATATCTTTAGATCTTGCAACCAAGTCTTTTAGTTTCTTGTTTTATCACTAGTTTAGTTTATAAAAGAAAATTACAAAAAAAATGGAATTAAGTTTACCTCATGCGCTTCATCTTTCTAATATCTTTCGTGAGTATGATGGAAAGGAAAATTGTGCCAAAGTGTTAGAAGACGAATGCATTAAAATGTTTGGCACTAAATATTTGAATGATGAGCATGATTGCAATGTTGTTAGTATGAATTCCTTGAATATCCATGATGCTAATGATATGCAAAGCCACAAGCTTGGGGAAGCTATGTTTGATGAAGATGATACTTTTTGTCCCCCAAGTTTTGATGAGCAAATTTATTATGATGAAAGCATGCCTCCTATTTATGATGATTATATTGATGAAAGTGTATTTGGAGAGGTCATGACTTTATTTTGTGATGAATCCACTATTCCGGAAGAGGTTCCAATTGATTATGAGAACAAAGTTGCTATCTATGATGATTATTGTGATGACTTGTATGATATAAAGAATAATGATATCCATCAAACTTATCATCATGATTTTAGTTTTCAATTGGATTATGCCTCACATGATAATTATTTTGTTGAGTTTGCTCCCACTATTATCCATGAGAAGAATTTTCCTTGTGTGGAGAGTAATAAAATTTATATGCTTGTAGATCATGAAAAGAATGCTTTAGGTGCTGGTTATATTGTTGAATTCATTCATGATGCTACTGAAAATTATTATGAGGGAGGAACATATGCTTGTAGGAGTTGCAATAATATCAAGTTTCCTCTCTATGTGCTTAAAATCTTGAAGTTATGCTTGTGTTGCCTTCCTATGCAAGTTGATTCTTGTTCCCACAAATTGTTTGCTCACAAAATCCCTATGCATAGGAAGTGGGTTAGACTTAAATGTGCTAGTCATATTCTTCATGATGCTCTCTTTATGTTATAATTCTTATCTTTTATGTGAGCATCATTGAAATCATCATGCCTAGCTAGGGGCGTTAAACGATAGCGTTTGTTGGGAGGCAACCCAACTTTATTTTTGTTCCTTGATTTTTGCTCCTGTTTAGTAATAAATAATTTATCTATCCTATGTTATTATTGAGTTTTTATGTTTTAATTAGTGTTTGTGCCAAGTAGAACCATTGGGAAGACTTGGGGAAAGTCTTGTTGATCTTGCTGTAAAAAACAGAAACTTTAGCGCTCACGAGAATTGCTGCCATTTTTATTTGGAGAGTGATATTTAGTTAATCATTTTTTCAGATGATTAATAGATAAATTCCTCAGGTCCAGCAATTTATTTGAGAATTTTATGAGTTCCAGAAGTATACGTTTGATACAGATTACTACAGACTGTTATGTTTTGACAGATTCTGTTTTCTATGTGTTGTTTGCTTGTTTTGATGAATCTATGAGTAGTATCGGAGGGTATGAACCATATAGAAGTTGGAATACAGTAGGCTTAACACCAATATGAATTTATAATGAGTTAACAACAGTACCTAAGTGGTGATTTATTTTCTAAGTGGTGATTTGTTTTCTGTTAAGTTTTGTGTTGTGAAGTTTTCAAGTTTTGGGTAAAGATTCGATGGACTATGGAATAAGGAGTGGCAAGAGCGTAAGATTGGGGATTCCCAAGGCACCCCAAGGTAATATTCAAGGACAACTAAGAGCCTAAGCTTGGGGATGCCCCGGAAGGCATCCCCTCTTTCGTCTTCGTTCATCGGTAACTTTACTTGGAGCTATATTTTTTTTCGCCACATGATATGTGTTTTGCTTGGAGCGTCATTTTATTTTATTTTGTTCTACTTGCTTTTTGAATAAAGTATCAAGATCTGAAATTATTAAATGGGAGAGTCTTCACATAGTTGCATAATTATTCGACTACTCATTGATCTTCACTTATATCTTTCGAAGTAGTTTGTCATTTGCTCTACTGCTTCACTTATATCCTTTTAGAGCACGGTGGTGGTTTTATTTTGTAGAAATAGATGAACTCTCGTGCTTCACTTATATTATTTTGAGAGTATTAAATAGCATGGTAATTTGCTTAAATAATCCTAATATGGTAGGTATTCAAGACTAGTAAAAACTTTCTTATGAGTGTGTTGAATACTAAGAGAAGTTTGATGCTTGATGATTGTTTTGAGATATGGAGGTAATAATATCAAATTTGTGCTAGTTGAGTAGTTGTGAATTTGAGGAATACTTGTGTTGAAGTTTGCAAATCCCGTAGCATGCACGTATGGTAAACGTTGTGTAACAAATTTGAAACATGAGGTGTTATTTGATTGTCTTCCTTATGAGTGGCGGTCGGGGACGAGCGATGGTCTTTTCCTACCAATATATCCCCCTAGGAGCATCCGCGTGATGCTTGGTTTTTGATGACTTGTAGATTTTTGCAATAAGTATGTGAGTTCTTTATGACTAATGTTGAGTCCATGGATTATACGCACTCCTACCCTTCCATCATTGCTAGCCTCTTCGGTACCGTGCATTGCCCTTTCTCACATTGAGAGTTGGTGCAAATTTCGCCGGTGCATCCAAACCCCGTGATATGATACGCTCTTTCACACATAAACCTCCTTATATCTTGCCATGCAACTTTCCACCATTCCGTTTACTATGACACGCATCATCATTGTCATATTGCTTTGCATGATCATGTAGTTGACATCGTATTTGTGGCAAAGCCACCGTTCATAATTTTTCATACATGTTACTCTTGACTCATCGCAATCCCGGTGCACCGCCGGAGGCATTCATATAGAGTCATACTTTATTCTAGTATCGAGTTGTAATCTTTGAGTTGTAAATAAATAGAAGTGTGATGATCATCATTTTCTAGAGCATTGTCCCAAGTGAGGAATAAAAAAATAGAAAGGCCATAAAAAAGAGAAGGCCCAAAAAAATAAGAAAAGAGAAAGGCCATAAAAAAGAGAAGGCCCAAAAAATGAGAGAAAAAGAGAGAAGGGACAATGTTACTATCCTTTGCCACACTTGTGCTTCAAAGTAGCACCATGATCTTCATGATAGAGAGTCTCTTGTTTTGTCACTTTCATATGCTAGTGGGAATTTTCATTATAGAACTTGGCTTTTATATTCCAACAATGGGCCTCCTCAAGTGCCCCAGGTCTTCGTGAGCAAGCAAGTTGGATGCACACCCACTTAGTTTCTTTTGTTGAGCTTTCATACATTTATAGCTCTAGTACATCTGTTGCATGGTAATCCCTATTCCTTGCATTAACATCAATTGATGGGCATCTCCATAGCTCATTGATTAGCCTCGTTGATGTGAGACTTTCTCCTTTTTGTCTTCTCCATATAACCCCCTCATTATATTCTATTCCACCCATAGTGCTATGTCCATGGCTCGCGCTCATGTATTGCATGAAGGTTTATGAGTTTGAGATTACTAAAGTATGAAATAATTGCTTGGCTTGTCATCGGGGTTGTGCATGATGAGAGCATTCTTGTGTGATGAAAATGGAGCATGACTAAACTATATGATTTTCTAGGGATGAACTTCCTTTGGCCATGTTATTTTGAGAGGACATAATTGCTTAGTTAGTATGCTTGAAGTATTATTATTTTTACGTCAATATGAACTTTTATCTTGAATCTTTCGGATCTGAATATTCATACCACAATTAAGAAGAATTACATTGAAATTATGCCAAGTAGCACTCCGCATCAAAAATTCTGTTTTTATCATTTACCTACTCGAAGACGAGCAGGAATTAAGCTTGGGGATGCTGATACGTCTCCAACGTATCTATAACTTTTGATTGCTCCATGCTATATTATCTTCTGTTTTGGATGTTTATGGGCTTTATTATACACTTTTATATTATTTTTGGGACTAATCTATTAACCCAGAGCCCAGTGCCAGTTTTTTCCTTGTTTTATAGTATCGCAGAAAAGGAAAATCAAACGGAGTCCAATTGACCTGAAACTTCGCAGAACTTATTTTTGGAAGGAAAGCAACCCGGGGACTTGGAGTCCACATAAGGGAAGCCACGAGGAAGCCACGAGGCAAGGGGGCGCGCCCTCCACCCTCGTGGGCCCTTCGTGGCTCCTCTGGCGTACTTCTTCCTCCTATATATATCCATATACCCTAAAACGATCAGGGAGCACAATAGATCGGGAGTTCCGCCGCCAGAAGCCTCCGTAGCCACTGAAAGCCAATCTAGACCCGTTCCGGCACCCTGCCGGAGGGGGCAATCCCTCTTCGGTGGCCATCTTCATCATCCCGGTGCTCTCCATGACGAGGAGGGAGTAGTTCTCCCTCGGGGCTGAGGGTATGTACCAGTAGCTATTTGTTTGATCTCTCTCTCTCTCTCTCTCTCTCTCGTGTTCTTGAGATGGTACGATCTTGATGTATCGCGAGCTTTGCTATTATAGTTGGACCTTATGATGTTTTCTCCCCCCTCTACTCTCTTGTAATGGATTGAGTTTTCCCTTTGAGGTTATCTTATCGGATTGAGTCTTTAAAGATTTGAGAACACTTGATGTATGTCTTGCCGTGCGTATCTGTGGTGACAATGGGATATCACATGATTCACTTGATGTATGTTTTGGTGATCAACTTGCGGGTTCTGCCCATGAACCTATGCATAGGGGTTGGCACACGTTTTCGTCGTGATTCTCCGATAGGAACTTTGGGGCACTCTTTGAGGTTCTATGTATTGGTTGAATAGATGAATCTGAGATTGTGTGATGCATATCATATAATCATACCCACTGATACTTGAGGTGACATTGGAGTATCTAGGTGACATTAGGGTTTTGGTTGATTTGTGTCTTAAGGTGTTATTCTAGTATGAACTCTAGGGCTGTTTGTGAAACTTATAGGAATAGCCCAACGGATTGATTGGAAAGAATAACTTTCAGGTGGTTTCGTACCCTACCATAATCTCTTCGTTTGTTCTCTGCTATTAGTGACTTTGGAGTGACTCTTTGTTGCATGTTGAGGGATAGTTATGTGATCCAATTATGTAATTATTGTTGAGGGAACTTGCACTAGTGAAAGTATGAACCCTAGGCCTTGTTTCAACGCATTGCAATACCATTTGTGCTCACTTTTATCCTTAGTTACCTTGCTGTTTTTATATTTTCAGATTACAAAAACCTTTATCTACCATCCATATACCACTTGTATCACCATCTCTTCACCGAACTAGTGCACCTATACAATTTACCATTGTATTGGGTGTGTTGGGGACACAAGAGACTCTTTGTCATTTGGTTGCAGGGTTGCTTGAGAGAGACCATCTTCATCCTACGCCTCCTATGGATTGATAAACCTTAGGTCATCCACTTGAGGGAAATTTGCTACTGTCCTACAAACCTCTGCACTTGGAGGCCCAACAATGTCTACAAGAAGAAGGTTGTGTAGTAGACATCAACAACGTGCGTGCGTGCGCACGAGAGGTTGGGGGCTAGATAGGAAATGCATGTATTTAGCGCGAGAGGGTGAGAGGGAGAGGGGGAGAGAGAGCTCGTCATGGGGTGAAATGGAGGGTGTGTGAGGTAAATACATTTCGTAACAGAGTGGAAAAAGGGGTTGTGTAGTTGAGAGAGTTAGAGATCGAAACATGGAGAGAAAGAATGCATGTGTGTTGGAAACCGATAGCTTCCTAAGGTGGTTAGGAGAGGAAGATTGACCGATACAGGAAGTATGTAGCGTGTGTGCGCGGGAGGGGGGGCTAAAAACAACATTTGAATGTAGATAGTATGAGACTTAATATCGATGTTTCAATTCGGTGTACATTGTAAGATTTTAACTGAGGACCATGCATATGGGTAATTATTTCGAATTTGTGGCATACTAGGATTCGAAAAGTTGACATTGAATCGATTTGTTGTGCTATTTTGTAGGTCATATGTTTGGATCCATCCAGAAGTTTTCTCACTACCATGGTGTTCATCATATACATATGAATTTATATTAAAAAGTAGCATGGATACAGTGAAATGCGAAATCCACGTTAGAATTGGAGATCGCTATGTGACACACACTCTAATTCAAATAACTAATTATGTGACACACACTCTAATCCACGTTAGCATGGATACCGTGGATACCGTTTCGATTTTTTTTTCAAATAACTCCTCCTTAATTAATTTATAGTATCTCGTTTCGAATGACTAATTATTGCAAGGAAAACACGGGCATGGTAATACATACAGATTCATTTGCAAATGAAAGAAGATTCGTTTGCATTCTCAAATGTAGGCGCATCAGGCAGACCAGGATTGTGTCGTGGTGGTCGTGTGTGTCGGACGGACGCTTAGCACCCAGCCATCCACCCCCGTCCCTCCCTCCCCTCCCCCCCAAAAAAAGGACGACAACAAAATAAGTTCGCGCTTCCACGTTTCGGATTGAAATATCTAGCGGCCCCAATTCCAGCCCTGCAAAATCTCCCTTCTCCACCGTCCCCTTCCGTGCCCAGATTACTCAAATCCCTAATTCGCCGCCAACCCAAGCAAAGTTCGAATCGCCCCTCGTCTCGTCTCTTTCCCAACCTCTGTGCCAGACGACGACGACGAAGACGACAGTCGCGCTTCACCACCGCACCGGAGCTACCTCATCTACGCCCTCGTCCACCGCATCGGGTGGTCCATCGACAACGTCGGCCACCGCAACCGACATGCCTCACAGACACCGACTTCCACCGCATCAGGTGCGCTTCACCAACACCGTCTCCCAGCTCACCGGGGCTACTTCACCGAGCACATCGTCATGCCTCCGCCCCCCGAGGCCGCTGGGGCTTCACCAACGGTCTCGTCCACCACATCGTAGAGCTCCGCTGCCACTGAAGATCTGCATCTATGTGTGGCCAGCCAACGCTAGCGCATCACCCTCAACGGCTCTGAAGTGACCCACACTCTAGCTAGGCGAGCATACAAAGACGCCGGCCCAAACTAGGTATCCACACATCACTCCCTTGTGCACTGTTCCAGCGATGTTTGGATATCCTTTCACTGCTCTCTTAGCTTACACGCCTATCCAACTCTGACCTTAACTCTTATTTCTTCTGGAGATATCATCTGAAACAAGCAAATCCATTTTTTAGCGAAGCATGACGGCGCTACGGGATCTGGTACACATCCTGCACACCCGTATAACCTTGTAAGTATATGTCCTCCGGTACAACAGCAGGGTCGATTCCTCTTATTCGATCAGCCATTCGTCGTGTCAAAAATGCAGAGGGGGATGCAAGAAGCACAAGGCCTGCACATCCAAGCAAGTGGTAACATGGACTTGTACATGGAACATCCCAAGCGCAAGCAAAGCTGCAGTGAGCCTGTACAATGAGCTAGCGTAAGTCCATGCATTTCATTTAATTCGTACTGGCATTCGTGTATGATTTGTGTGCAGTGGTGGATCCACGAATTCAAGTTACCAGGGCGAACATTTAAATTAAAAAATATGAAGGCACTTGCACTCCATAAGTCAACATAACTTGAGAAATGTGAAGCTACATGCACTTTGAAAACCAGCTAATGATCCAAAGTAGTTCATATTATAAACACTAAATGATGCAAGCACCAAAAACACAAAATGCAACATGGTGTACAAGGACTACATACATGGTGTGTACTTGCTTGAATTATTCGTTCTCTGGCTGAAAATATCAAAGGGTAATTGCACCTATAACCAGTGCGCAAACTGCATATCAATATATCTATCCTGCACAAGTATGTCAATAGTTTCAAACAACATATTAGAAAAGTATTTATGGTACGTTGTCATGATACGGGGACTTTCTGGTAGATGGCCTCGACGTTTCCTCAAGCCATGAAAATGAATTATAATTTGCTTGTCATCAATGCCTGCAAATCTCTATGTCTCTCTCAACATAGCAGATCATCATTAGACACTAAATTCTTCAATGGGAGCTTGCAAAATGCTTGCATTAGATGCCTCATTAGACACTATATGTTCATCACCAGGAGCATGTAAAATGTTTGCATCAAATCCTTCATTAGTAGTCTGTTCATTAGACACTTCAGGCTCAAGAACAACATGAGCTTGGATGTTTGCAACGGAAACTTGATTAGATTCATCAGATTCGGTCAGTTCAGTATTGATTGGGGGAGTTATAAAATAAGTAGAAATTGGTTTCATTTTCTCATAGATTCCCTACATACAAGTGATGACCCACGAGTATAGGGGATCTATCGTAGTCCTTTTGATAAGTAAGAGTGTCGAACCCAACGAGGAGCAGAAGGAAATGATAAGCGGTTTCCAGCAAGGTATTCTCTGCAAGTACTGAAATAAGTGGTAACAGATAGTTTTGTGATAAGATAATTTGTAACGAGCAACAAGTAACAAAAGTAAATAAAGTGCAGCAAGGTGGCCCAATCCTTTTGCAGCAAAGGACAAGCCTGGACAAACTCTTATATGATGTAAAGCGCTCCCGAGGACGCATGGGAATATCATCAAGCTAGTTTTCATCACGTTCATATGATTCGCGTTCGGTACTTTGATAATTTGGTATGTGGGTGGACCGGTGCTTGGGTGCTGCCTTACTTGGACAAGCATCCCACTTATGATTAACCTCTATTGCAAGCATCCGCAAATACAACAAAAGTATTAAGGTAAACCTAACCATAGCATGAAACATATGGATCCAAATCAGCCCCTTACAAAGCAACGCATAAACTAGGGTTTAAGCTTCTGTCACTCTAGCAACCCATCATCTACTTATTACTTCCCAATGCCTTCATCTAGGCCCAAACAATGGTGAAGTGTCATGTAGTCGACGTTCACATAACACCACTAGAGGAGAGACAACATACATCTCATCAAAATATCGAACGAATACCAAATTCACATGACTACTAATAGCAAGACTTCTCACATGTCCTCGGGAACAAAAGTAACTACTCACAAAGCATAAACATGTTCATAATCAGAGGGGTATTAATGTGCATATAGGATCTGAACATATGATCTTCCACCAATTAAACCAACTAGCATCAACTACAAGGAGTAATTAACACTACTAGCGACCTACTAGCACCAATCCCGGACTTGGAGACAAGAATTGGATACAAGAGATGAACTAGGGTTTTGAGATGAGATGGTGCTGATGAAGATGTTGATGGAGATTGCCCTCTCCCGATGAGAGGAGCGTTGGTGATGACGATGGCGATGATTTCCCCCTCCGGGAGGGAAGTTTCCCCGGCAGAGCAGCCCCACCAGAACCCTAGATTGGTTCCGCCAAGGTTCCACCTCGTGGATGTGGAGTTTCGTCCGAGAAGATGGCTTATGATTATTTTTCCATTGAAAGAATCCATATAGCAGAAGATGGTCACCGGAGGGCCACCAGGGGGCCCATGAGGTAGGGGCGCGTTGGGCGCGCCCCCACCCTCGTGGGCAGGGTGTGGCCCCCCTGGTGAAGTTCTTGCGCTCAATGTTTTTTATATATTTGGAAAACATCATCCGTGAAGTTCCAGGACTTTTGGAGCTATGCAGAATAGGTCTCTAATATTTGCTCCTTTTCCAGCTAGAATCCCAGCTGCCGGCATTCTCCCTCTTTATGTAAACCTTGTAAAATAAGAGAGAATAGGCATAAGTATTGTGACATAATGTGTAATAACAGCCCATAATGCAATAAATATTGATATAAAAGCATGATGCAAAATGGACGTATCAACTCCCACAAGCTTAGACCTCACTTGTCCTCAAGTGAATAGCCGAAATCGAAAAATATGTCCACATGTTTAGAGATGAAGGTGTCGATAAAAATAAAATACGGACATGAGGGCATCATGATCATTCTTAGAACAGCAACTTATATAATTCTTGTCATATGATTTCTTATGCTAGAGTAATAATTCAATCACAATATCAAGTATGAATCATAAACTTCATTGAAAACTAACAAACTATAATCTCAGTCATTGAAGCAATTGCAATTTATCATAACATAGGAAAGAGTCAATGTATAAGAGCTTTTCAGCAAGTCCACATACTCAACTATCATATAATCTTTCACAATTGCTGACACTCACGCAATACTTATGGGTATGGAGTTTTAATCGGACACAGAGAAAGATAGGGGCTTAGAGTTTTGCCTCCCAACGTTTTACCTCAAGGGTAATGTCAACAGTAATAGTTCATGGAAACTCACATCCAATTAGCCATATATACCAAGATCTTTCCAACATATTGTGCTTGCCAAAGGATAAATGTAAAAAGGAAGGATGAAAATCACCATGACTCTTATGCAATGTAGGAGATAAAAGTAAAAGATAGGCCCTTCACAGAGGGAAGCAGAGGTTGTCATGCGCTTTTAATGTTGGATGCACAAAATCCTAATGCGAAAGAACGTCACTTTATATTGCCACTTGTGATATGGACCTTTATTATGCAGTCTGTCGCTTTTATCACTTCCATATCACACGATCATATACAGCTTATTTCTTCCACACCAATTAGTCATACATATTTAGAGTGCAATTTTTATTGCTTGCACCGATGACAACTTACTTGATGGATCTTACTCAATCCATAGGTAGGTATGGTGGACTCTCATGGCAAAACTGGTTTAAGGTTAGTTGGAAGCACAAGTAGTATTTCTACTTGGTGCAATGAATTGGCTAGCATGAGGGAGAAGGGCAAGCTAAACATGTTGGAGGATCCAAGACAATATAATTTGTCTCAGATGTAAGAAAACATAACCCATTATGTTGTCTTCCTTGTCCAATGTCAACTCTTTAGCATGTCATATTTTAATGAGTGCTCACAATCATAAAAGATGTCCAAGATAGTATATTTATATGTGAAGACCTCTCTTTCTTTATTACTTCCTATTAATTACAACGATGACCAAAACTATGTTTGTCAACCCTCAATAACTTCTATTCATCATACTCTTTCTATGTGAGCTCATTACTCTCCATAAGAGTCACATGATCTCTTGTTTCTTATTTCTTCATATTTTCCTTTATTCACTTAGGATCATGGCAAAAATAATCAAGCCCTTGACTCAACACTAATCTTTATTATATATCTCACAGACTCGATTACATAGAAGGATAATAAAGCAAAACTCACAACTAGATCATAGTAAGAACTTTTATTCTACTAGATCAAGATATTACCAAAAGGATCGAACTAAGAAAAACGGTAAAGGTAAAAGTGATGGTGATACGATACCCGGGCACTCCCCCAAGCTTGGCAGTTGCCAAGTGGAGTGCCCATACCAGATACTCAATTCTTCTTTGTTGGTGGAGACGGTGGTGATTTTGTTGGTGGCGTAGGCTTGTCGTCCTTCTTCCAAGGCATAGGCTCACCATCATAGAAAGATGACCGGGTCTCTGTAATCCTCAAATCTGCAGCCAAACTTATCCTTTTGAATCTATATTCATACTCATAGTTTTGGTTTTGTAGGTCATAGATTTGAGCTTGAAGGTGCTCAATTTTCTCGTGAAGCTTGAAGATGGTCTCCCCGATGTTGTCGGCATCCAGCTTGTGTTTGTTGCTGAATTCCTACGATCATCATGTGGTTGGAGTTGAGTCCATGCTCCACCATCCCCTGACACTTGAAAACTTGTTTCTCCATTGCTTCGAGCCTCGTCTCCACGCTTTTGGTCCCCTTCGGTCCCTCAGCATCACGGATGTGCAGCAACCCATCACGCATCTCAATGGTTTGAGGGTGTCGCTGCACCTCCACGAGGTAAGGGTTGATGACCTTCTCAAAGAACTTGTCCTTGGGAGCACTTGGAGATGCCATGATAATCTAGATCTGTCAGAAAAAACAGCTTGAAACAAAGACAAGAGATTTTTGCGTGATACGGGAGCCAAAACCCCCGGGAGGTTATATAATGAATTTTTACCGACCAAAATACGTGTCCTGCAAGAAAACGGAGTCCAGAGCGCACACGAGGTGCCCACGAGGTAGGGCGCTCGCCCAGGGGGGTAGGGCGCACCCTCCACCCTCGTGGAGCCCTCGTGTCCTTTCCGGACTGCTGCTTATTTTTCTATTTTTCTAAATATTCCAAAACGGAGAAATATTGCCTTAAAAGCTGTTTTGGAGTCGGTTTACTTACCGTACCACATACCTATTCCTTTTCGGAGTCTGAAATGTTCCGTAAAGTGTCCCTTATGTATTCCTCCTGGGTTAATGTTTCAATAATATTGGTTTCAACATTTATGGGATTACCTGAGATATAATGTTTGATTCTTTGACCATTTACCACCTTCGGATTTGTGCCTTCGAACTTGTTGATTTTTATGGCACCGGAACGGTAGACCTCCTCGATAACGTAAGGACCTTCCCATTTAGAGATAAGTTTTCCTGCAAAAAATCTTAAACAAGAGTTGTATAGCAATACATAATCACCTACATTAAACTCACGCTTTTGTATCCTTTTATCATGCCACCTTTTAACTTTTTCTTTAAACAACTTTGCATTTTCGTAGGCTTGGGTTCTCCATTCATCAAGTGAACTAATATCAAATAACCTCTTCTCACCGGCAAGTTTAAAATCATAATTAAGTTCTTTAATACCCCAATAAGCCTTGTGTTCTAGTTGGAGAGGTAAGTGACATGCTTTTCCATAGACCATTTTGTACGGAGACATACCCATAGGATTTTTATATGCAGTTCTATAGGCCCATAATGCATCATCTAGTTTCTTGGACCAATTCTTTCCGGACCTATTAACAGTCTTTTGCAAAATTAATTTGAGTTCTCTATTACTCAATTCTACTTGACCACTAGACTGAGGGAGATAAGGAGATGCAATTCTATGATTAACATCATATTTAGCAAGCATTTTACGGGAAGCACCATGAATAAAATGTGAGCCACCATCAGTCATTAAATATCTAGGGACTCCAAACCATGGAAAAATAACTTCTTTAAGCATTTTAATAGAAGTGTTATGATCACCACTACTAGTTGGAATGGCTTCTACCCACTTAGTAATGTAATCAACATCAACTAAAATATGTGTATAACCATTAGAGGAAGGAAAAGATCCCATATAGTCAAAGCCCCAAACATCAAATGGTTCAATAACAAGTGAATAATTCATAGGCATTTCTTGACATCTACTAATATTACCAATTGACATTCATCACAAGATAAGACAAACTTACGGGCATCCTTAAAGAGAGTAGGCCAATAAAAACCAGATTGCAATACCTTATGTGCAGTTCTATCTCCAGCATGGTGTCCTCCATAAGCTTCGGAGTGACACTTGCGTAGGATATGTTCCTCTTCATGCTCAGGTACACAACGTCTAATAACACCATCTACTCCTTCTTTATAAAGATGTGGGTCATCCCAAAAGTAATGCCTCAAATCATAGAAGAACTTTTTCTTTTGCTGGTATGTGAAACTAGGTGGTATAAACTTAGCAACAATGTAATTAGCATAATCAGCATACCATGGAGCATTATGAGAAGTATTTATGACATTTAATTGCTCATCAGGAAAGCTATCATCAATAGGTAGTGGGTCATGAAGCACATTTTCTAACCTAGACAAGTTGTCTGCAACGGGGTTCTCAGCTCCTTTTCTATCAACAATATGTAAATCAAATTCTTGTAGCAAGAGAACCCATCTAATAAGTCTAGGTTTAGCATCTTTCTTTTCCATAAGATATTTAATAGCAGCATGATAAGTGTGAATAGTTACTTTAGAGTCAACGATATAAGGTCTAAACTTATCACATGCAAATACAACTGCTAAGAATTCTTTTTCAGTAGTAGCATAATTTCTTTGAGCGTTGTCTAGAGTTCTACTAGCATATTTAATAACATTTAGTTTCTTATCAACTCTTTGTCCTAGAACAGCACCTACAGCATAATCACTAGCATCACACATAATTTCAAAGGGTAAATTCCAATCAGGTGGCTGAACAATAGGTGCAGAGATCAATGCTTTCTCAAGTATTTCAAATGCTTCTACACAATCATCATCAAAGACAAATGGTATATCTTTTTGTAATAAATTAGTCAGAGGCCGAGAGATTTTTGAGAAGTCCTTAATGAACCTCCTATAAAAACCGGCATGACCAAGGAAACTTCTTATACCTTTGATGTCCTTGGGACATGGTATCTTTTCAATAGCATCAACCTAGGCTTTATCAACTTCAATACCTCTTTCAGAAACTTTGTGCGCCAAGACAATACCTTCATTAACCATAAAGTGGCACTTTTCCCAATTCAAGACAAGATTAGTTTCTTCACATCTCTGCAAAACTCGATCAAGGTTGCTCAAGCAATCATCAAAGGAAGATCCATAGACGGAAAAGTCATCCATGAAAACCTCACAAATCTTTTCACAAAAGTCAGAGAATATAGCCATCATGCATCTCTGAAAGGTAGCAGGTGCATTACATAAACCAAAAGGCATACGTCTATAAGCAAAAGTACCAAAAGGGCATGTAAAAATAGTCTTTGATTGATCTTTGGCTGACATAGGTATTTGAGAGAAACCAGAATAACCATCTAGAAAGCAAAAATGTGTATGGTTGGATAACCTTTCTAGCATTTGATCGATAAAAGGTAAGGGATAATGATCCTTTTTAGTAGCCTTATTTAATTTGCGGAAATAAATTATCATCCTATAACCAGTAATAATTCTTTGAGGAATCAATTCATCTTTATCATTAGGAACAACAGTACTACCTCCCTTCTTAGGGACACAATGGACATGACTTACCCACTTACTATCAGCAATGGGATAAATTATACCTGGCTCAAGGAGCTTTAGTATCTCCTTTCTTACCACTTCTTTCATTTTAGGATTCAAACGGTGTTGATGATCACGAACTGGTTTAGCATCTTCTTCCAAATTAATTTTATGTTGACATAGAGTGGGACTAATGCCCTTAAGATCATCAAGAGTATACCCAATAGCAGCACGGTGCTTCTTCAGAGTTTTTAATAATCTCTCTTCTTCATGTTCTGAAATGTTAGCACTAATAATAACAGGGTATATCTTTTTCTCATCAAGATAAGCATATTTAAGAGTATCAGGTAACGGTTTAAGCTCAAACACGGGATCACCCTTGGGTGGAGAAGGACCCACTAGGATTTCAACAGGTAAATTGTTTTTCAGAATAGGTTCCTGTTTAAAGAATACTTCTTCTAATTCCCTTCTTTCATTCATAAACATATCATTTTCATGGTCTAGCAAATATTGTTCTAAAGGATCACTAGGAGGTATGGCAATAGAAGCAAGACCAATAATTTCATCTTTACTAGATAATTCTTCTTCACGGTGTTGTCTACTAAATTTAGAAAAATTAAATTCATGAGTCATATCATCTAAACCGACAGTAACAACATCCATTTTGCAACCTATGGTAGCATTAACAGTATTTAAGAAGGGTCTACCAAATATAATGGGACAAAAACTATCTTGTGGGGAACCAAGAACAAGAAAATCAGCAGGATATTTAGTTTTCCCACACAAGACTTCAACATCTCTAACAATTCCCATTGGTGAAATAGTATCTCTATTAGCAAGTTTAATTGTGACATCAATATCTTCTAACTCAGCGGGTGCAATGTCATGCATAATTTCTTTGTATAAGTCAATAGGTATTGCACTAGCAATAGCACCATATCACATAAGCCGTGATAACAATGATCTCCTATTTTAACAGAAATAACAGGCATGCCTGCCACAGGTCTAGGCTTATCTGTATCATGGGGTTTAGCAATTCTAGCAGTTTCATTACAGAAATAAATAACATGCCCATCTATATTATCAGACAAGAGATCTTTAACAATAGCAATATTAGGTTCAACTTTAACTTGCTCAGGAGGTGTATATGTTTTAATATTGCTTTTACGAACCACAGTTGAAGCTTTAGCATGATGCTTTATCCTAACATGGAAAGGTGGTTTCTCAGCATAAGAAGTAGGAACAATAGGATCATTATAAGTAATGGTCTTTTCTTCAACTTTAATAGGTGCAGCCACTTTTACTTCTATGGGAGGATGATATTTAAACCAATTCTCCTTGGGGAGATCAACATAAGCAGGAAATGATTCACATAAAGAGGCTACTATCTCAGAGTCAAGTCCATATTTAGTGCTAAATTTACGAAAAATATCGGTATCCATAAAAGATTTAACACAATCAAAACTAGGTCTCATACCTGACTCCTTACCATTGTCGAGGTCCCAATCTTCGGAGTTTCGTTTAATTATTTCCTATAAATCCCATTTGAATTCAATAGTCTTCATCATAAAAGAGCCAGCACAAGAAGTATCAAGCATGGTGCGATTGTTACCAGAAAGCCGAGCATAAATTTTTTGAATAATCATTTCTCTTGAGAGCTCATGATTAGGGCATGAATATAACACTGATTTAAGCCTCCCCCAAGCTTGAGCGATGCTTTCTCCTTCACGAGGACAAAAATTATGTATATAATTGCGATCACGATGAACAAGATGCATAGGATAAAACTTTTGATGAAATTCCAATTTCAATCGTTTGTAGTTCCACGACTCCATATCATCACATAGCCTATACCATGTCGATGCATCTCCCCTCAAACATAAAGGGAAGACCTTCTTCTTAACAACATCTCCGAGTACACCTGCAAGCTTAAATAATCCACAAACTTCATCCACATATATTAGATGCTCATCACGATGTTTTGTTCCATCTCCTAAAAAAGGATTAGCTAGCAGTTTTTCTACCATACCCAAAGGAATTTCAAAGCAAGCATTTTCATTTTCAGTAGGTTCAGTAGGTTGAGGAGCAACTCTTTGCTATACTGGTCGGGGTGAAGATACCCCAAACAAGCCCCTCAGAGGATTACTTTCCATAGTAACAAGTGACAGTAAATTTCTGCATGCTATATAAATTTTTCCTTACCAAATTCCACCTACCAAAGGCGCTTCACTCCCCGGCAACGGCACCAGAAAAGAGTCTTGATGACCCACAAGTATAGGGGATCTATCGTAGTCCTTTTGATAAGTAAGAGTGTTGAACCCAACGAGGAGCAGAAGGAAATGATAAGCGGTTTCCAGCAAGGTATTCTCTCCAAGTACTGAAATAAGTGGTAACAGATAGTTTTGTGATAAGATAATTTGTAACAAGCAACAAGTAACAAAAGTAAATAAAGTGCAACAAGGTGGCCCAATCATTTTGCAGCAAAGGACAAGCCTGGACAAACTCTTATATGATGTAAAGCGCTCCCAAGGACGCATGGGAATATCGTCAAGCTAGTTTTCATCACGTTCATATGATTCGCGTTCGGTACTTCGATAATTTGGTATGTGGGTGGACCGGTTCTTGGGTTCTGCCCTTACTTGGACAAGCATCCCACTTGTGATTAACCTCTATTGCAAGCATCCGCAAATACAACATAAGTATTAAGGTAAACCTAACCATAGCATGAAACATATGGATCCAAATCAGCCCCTTACGAAGCAATGCATAAACTAGGGTTTAAGCTTCTGTCACTCTAGCAACCCATCATCTACTTATTACTTCCCAATGCCTTCCTCTAGGCCCAAACAATGGTGAAGTTTCATGTAGTCGACGTTCACATAACACCACTAGAGGAGAGACAACATACATCTCATCAAAATATTGAACGAATACCAAATTCACATGACTACTAATAGCAAGACTTCTCCCATGTCCTCAGGAACAAAAGTAACTACTCACAAAGCATAAACATGTTCATAATCAGAGGGGTATTAATGTGCATATAGGATCTGAACATATGATCTTCCACCAATTAAACCAACTAGCATCAACTACAAGGAGTAATTAACACTACTAGCGACCTACTAGCACCAATCCCGGACTTGGAGACAAGAATTGGATACAAGAGATGAACTAGGGTTTTGAAATGAGATGGTGCTGATGAAGATGTTGATGGAGATTGCCCTCTCCTGATGAGAGGAGCATTGGTGATGACGATGGCGATGATTTCCCCCTCCGGGAGGGAAGTTTCCCTGGCAGAGCAGCCCCGCCAGAACCCTAGATTGGTTCCGCTAAGGTTCCGCCTTGTGGCGGCGGAGTTTCGTCCGAGAAGATGGCTTATGATTATTTTTCCATCGAAAGAGTCCATATAGCAGAAGATGGTCACCGGAGGGCCACCAGGGGGCCCACGAGGTAGGGGGCGCGCCCAGGGGGATAGGGGGCCCCCTCATGGGCAGGGTGTGGCCCCCCTGGTGAAGTTCTTGTGCTCAATGTTTTTTTATATATTTTGAAAACATCATCCGTGAAGTTTTAGGACTTTTGGAGCTGTGCAGAATAGGTCTCTAATATTTGCTACTTTTCCAGCGAGAATCCCAGCTGCCGGCATTCTCCCTCTTTATGTAAACCCTGTAAAATAAGAGAGAATAGGCATAAGTATTGTGACATAATGTGTAATAACAGCCCATAATGCAATAAATATTGATATAAAAGCATGATGCAAAATGGACATATCAACAAGCAGTTTTACAACACCGTCAGGTTTAACTGTTGGCAAGAAATTGAAGAGTTGGATTAGATATAATCAGGGATGTGATGTACCTGCTCGTTACGCATCCTACTCTTGCAATCTGCGACTGTCTGTTTGCGCAAGCTCGATGCCATGCCCGTACTGCCGCCGCTGCCTCCCATGTAGGCTACACCCAGGGTTGGATCTTCATCTTCTTGTCCTTTCGTTCGCTTGAAGCCCGGCGACCGCCCTCCATAGAGGGCACGAGGAAGTGTTGTGTCGGTCTGTCCAGCGGCGGCTAGGTTAGGGGCAAACCAGACTGGAGGCTGGAGCGGATGAATTGGGATTTTTCCTGCTGTCGATCGATATGGGAGGCGCTCGTTTGGGCCGCGAGCCTGCTATAGGGCCTGCCTTGCACTTATGTTATTGGCCTATCTAAATTGAAACATTTTTCTTCATTTTTTACATTGCCTGCTCATGCGTTGGGACGAACAAAACTAGCCTGGGCCAACCTGGACGACTCAAACTAGGTGCACACTTTCGAGCCACCCGAGGCGGCCGCCCATACCAGCCCCTATGGTGGCATCGCCCCTTTTTGTGTGTATGATAGGGGTAGTGAAAAATATTCCAGTGGCGCTTTTGATTTGCCCACGGAATGGTTGAATTGCTTGTTTCTGTGAACTGAGTTCGCCAATAATTTGAAGAATGACAGTCTTTTCATCCTATTGTAGATTGCTTAGATCTCGATGTGCCAAAAGTAATCGCATGAAATATGCAGTAAAAGCCAGTGTGATGTGTGTGGCTACAACTAGTCTGACTACACGTCCTCATATAACTTATGAAGGACGCACCATCTTACCAGATTAACCATTCGACTTACCAATGCAGTGTGGGAAGAAAGAAGTATTGGGACTGCGTATCCAAGCGATTGATGCCATGGACTCCTTCGTACAACCTTGTAAGCAAAAAAGAAGTTGCAGTGTGCATGTACAAAGAACTAGCATAAGTTCAGTTACCTGCTTCTCGGAATTTTAGTTAGCCACTTATTGCAAAATTGTTCAATTACGTTGCTTGGCTTAATTTAGTTTGCTACTGATTACATAATGCCACAGCCTGTTAATCATATTATAGACTGCGGCTATCTACGTGTTTGATACTTACTGTTAATAATTACATGTTTGCCTGAACTTAAATAGCTACTTGTTTGTTTAACTGCTTTGTTGCTGCAACAACGGGTTACAATGATGTTAATAACTACTTTTCAGCATCGAATTGAAACTCTTTAATTCTTTGTTTGTTTAACTGGTCTGCTGTTATAACTCCCAGTTGAGATGTTTTGCTAACTTCAACTTTTCTGAATCCAATCGGAACTTTAATGGCAAAACAGGTTAGCCCAAGATCAAAGAGTGAGGTCCCCATGGACGTTGTATCATCCCATAGCAGTGCCACCGGCCCAATCGTGCATTATGAATTGCCAATTGTTGATGCTCTAGAGGCTAAACTAGTGGTAGAAAGAGATTCTGCTTCTGCACTTAGATATGAAGATTGACATGTTGAGGAAGCAAACAACACAATCAGTAGCGGTACTCAAGACAACCATTAAATATTTGGTGGATTTCAAAATGAAGCAAGCTGAGACTAACCACATTGTTAAGGTCCTGAAGGAAAAAAGGAAATTAAATTCCCACTTGGTAAATCATAGGTGAAATGTTATTTCCATCGTTGAATAACCTTTGTGTTGTTTGTTCATGTAATCAATCAAACCATTTGTTCTAGAGATCATGTAATAATTGTTTTTTGTTTTTTGTTTTTTGTTTTTTGGTTTGTAATTTTATTTGAGCACAAGTCTGTATTAATTGATAAGACTCGGAGACACTTCATTTTGATTAATGTGCCAGCCCTACAAATATGCCAATCGGGTTGAATGTGCATTCAGCAATAATAGTAGTATAGATGGACCATAAGTGGCACGCATCGGAAAGGGCCAAGATGTTGTAGTAGCTTGGCTAAAAAAGGATGCTGTTGTAGCAAAGAAAAGTATAGTGATGACCCACAAGTATAGGGGATCTATCATAGTCCTTTCGATAAGTAAGAGTGCCGAACCCAACGAGGAGCAGAAGGAAATGATAAGCGATTTTCAGCAAGGTATTCTCTGCAAGTACTGAAATAAGTGGTAACAGATAGTTTTGTGATAGGATAAATTGCAACGAGCAACAAGTAACAAAAGTAAATAAAGTGCAGCAAGGTGGCCCAATCCTTTTGTAGCAAAGGACAAGCCGGAACAAACTCTTATAATAGGAAAAGCGCTCCCGAGGACACATGGGAATATCGTCAAGCTAGTTTTCATCACATTCATATGATTCGCGTTCGATACTTTGATAATTTGATATGTGGGCCCCTTGGCCTTCATCTTTGGCGAGGATTTTTCTTTATTTCTTTTAAGATGTCTCGTGAAGTTTCAGGACTTTTGGGGTTGCACAGAATAGGCCTCTAATATTTGCTCCTTTTCCAACCCAGAATTCTAGTTGCCGGCATTCTCCTTCTTTATGTAAACCTTGTAAAATAAGAGAGAATAGCCATAAGTATTGTGACAAAAAGTGAAATAACAGTCCATAATGCAATAAATATTGATATAAAAGCATGATGCAAAATGGACGTATCAACTCCCCCAAGCTTAGACCTCGCTTTTCCTCAAGCGAAAAGCCGATAACAATAAATATGTCCTCATGTTTAGAGGTAGAGGCGTCGATAAAAATAAAATATGGACATGAAGGCATCATGCTTATTCTTATAACAGCAACATATATAGATTTTGTCATATGATTACTTATGTTCAAGTGATGATCTATTCACAAGGCAAAAGTATAAATCATAAACTTTATTGGGCTCCAACAAACTATAATCTCAGTCATTGAAGCAATTGCAATTTATCATAACATCGAAAAGAGTCTATGTCACAGCTAAAAAGCAAGTCCACATACTCAACTATCATTTAGTCCTCCATAATTGCAAACACTCACGCAATACTTGTGGTTATGGAGTTTTAATCGGACACGAAGAAAGATAGGGGCTTATAGTTTTGCCCCACAACTTTTTACCTCAAGGGTAATGTCAACAATAATGGTTCATGCTCCCCTACATCCAATTAGATATATATATATCATGTTCTTTCCAACATGCTGAGCTTGCCAAAGTATAAAATGAAAAAGGAAAGGTGAAGATCACTGCGACTCTTGCATAAGGTAGAAGATAATAATAAAGGATAGGCCCTTCGCAGAGGGAAGCAGAGGTTGCCATGCGCTTTTATGGTTGGATATATAAAATCTCAATGCGAAAGAACGTCACTTTATATTGCCACTTGTGATATGAACCTTTATTATGCAGTCCGTCGCTTTTATTACTTCCACATCACAAGATCGTATAAAGCTTATTCCTCCCACACCAATCAATCATACATATTTAGAGCAATTTTTATTGTTTTGCACTGATGACAACTTACTTGAAGGATCTTACTCAATCCATAGGTAGATATGGTGGACTCTCATGGCAAAACTGGTTTAGGGATATTTGGAAGCACAAGTAGTATTTCTACCTGGTGCTGAGAATTTGGCTAGCATGAGGGGGAAAGGCAAGATCAACAAGTTAGAGGAACCATGACAACATACTTTATCTCAGATATAAGAAAGACATAACTCATTACGTTGTCTTCCTTGTCCAACATCAAGTCTTTAGCATGTCATATTTTAATGAGTGCTCCCAATCATAAAAGATGTCAATGATAATATATCTATATGTGAAAACCTCTCTTTCCTTATTACTTCCTATTAATTGCAACAATGACCAAAGCTATGTCTGTCAATTCCCAACAACTGTTAATCATCATACTCTTTCTATGTGAAGTCATTACTCTCAATAAGATCAATATGAACTTTTTGTTTCTTTTTATTCTTTTTCTCTTCTTTTATTCACCCAAGATCATGGCAAAATAATCAAGCCCTTGACTCAACACTAATCTTTATTATATATAGCTCACGGACTCAATTACAAAGAGAGATCATAAAGCAAACTCAAAACTAGATCATGCCATAAACTTTATTCTACTAGATCAAGATACTACTAATAGGATCGAACTAAGAAAAAACGGTAAAGGTAGGAGTTGTGATTGTGATACGATATTGGGGCACCTCCCCCAAGATTGATAGTTGCCAAGGGGAGTGCCCATACCCAGATACTCAATTCTTCTTTGTTGGAGGAGATGGTGGAGGTGTTGTTGATGATGCGGGCTTGTCATCCATCTTCCAAGGCATAGGTTCACCATCATAGAAAGATGATCGAGTCTCCGGAATCCTCAAATCTGCAGCCAAACTCATTCTCCTGAATCTATATTCATACTCACAGTTTTGGTTTTGAAGGTCATACACTTGGGCTTGGAGGTGCTCGATCTTCTCATGTAGCTTGAAGATGGCCTCCTCGGTGTTCTTGGCATCCGGCTTGTAGTTGTTAGTGAACTCTGCGAGCATCATGTGGCTAGCGTTGATTCCACGCTCCACCATCCTTTGGCACTTGAAAACTTGTTGCTCCACTGCTTCGAGCCTCGTCTCCATGCTTCCGGTCCCCTTTGGTCCCTCTTCATCGCGGATGTGCAGCAACCCATCACGCATCTCAATGGTTTGAGGGTGTCGCAGCACCTCCGCGAGGTAAGGGTTGATGACCTTCTTGAAGAACTTGTCCTTGGAGGCGCTTGGGGCCGTCATGATAACCTAGATCTGTCAGAAAAACAGCTCGAAACAAAAACAGGAGATTTTTGCGTGATACGGGAGTCAAAACCTTTGGGAGAATATATAATGAATTTTTACCGACCAAAATACGTAACGTGCAAGAAAACGGAGTCCGGAAGGCACACGAGGCGCTCGTGAGGTAGGGGCGCGCCCAGGGGGGTAGGGCACGCCCACCACCCTCGTGGGGCCCTCGTGTCCTTCCCGGACTGCTACTTATTTTTCTATTTTTCTAAATATTCCAAAAACAGAGAAATATTGCCTTCAAAATTGTTTTGGAGTCAGTTTACTTACCATACCACATACCTATTCCTTTTCGGAGTCTGAAACGTTCCGGAAAGTATCCCTTATGTATTCCTCCAGGGTTATGGTTTCAATAATATTGGTTTCAACATTTATGGGATTACCTGAGATATAATGTTTAATTCTTTGACCATTTACCACCTTCGGATTTGTGCCCTCAAAGTTGTTGATTTTTATGGCACCAGAACGATAGACCTCTTCGATAACATAGGGGCCTTCCCATTTAGAGAGAAGTTTCCCTGCAAAAAATCTTAAACGAGAGTTGTATAGCAATACATAATCGCCTACATTAAACTCACGCTTTCGTATTCTTTTGTCATGCCATCTTTTAACTTTTTCTTTAAACAGCTTGGCATTTTCATAAGCTTGGGTTCTCCATTCATCAAATGAGCTAATATCAAATAACCTCTTTTCACCGGCAAGTTTAAAATCATAGTTAAGCTCTTTAATAGCCCAATATGCCTTATGTTCTTGTTCGAGAGGTAAGTGACATGCTTTTCCATAGACCATTTTATATGGAGACATACCCATAGGGTTTTTGTATGTAGTTCTATAAGCCCATAATGCATCATCAAGTTTCTTAGACCAATTCTTTCTAGACCTATTAACAGTCTTTTGCAAAATTAATTTGAGCTCTCTATTGCTCAACTCTACTTGACCACTAGACTGTGGGTGATAAGGGGATGCAATTCTATGATTAACATCATATTTAGCAAGCATTTTACGGAAGGCACCCTGAATAAAGTGTGAACCACCATCAGTCATTAAATATCTAGGGACTCCAAACCTCGGAAAAATAACTTCCTTAAGCATTTTAATAGAAGTGTTATGATCAGCACTACTAGTTGGAATAGCTTCTACCCACTTAGTAACATAATCAACAACAACTAAAATATGTGTGTATCCATTAGAGGCAGGAAAAGGTCCCATATAATCAAAGCCCCAAACATCAAACAGTTCAATAAGAAGTGAATAATTCATAGGCATTTCTTGACGTCTACTAATATTACCAATTCTTTGACATTCATCACAAGACAAGACAAACTTACAGGCATCCTTGAAGAGAGTAGGCCAATAAAAACCAGATTGCAATACCTTATGTGCAGTTCTATCTCTAGCATGGTGTCCTCCATAAGACTCGGAATGACACTTGCGTAGGATATGTTCCTGTTCATGCTCAGGTACACAACGCCTAATAACACCATCTACTCCTTTATAAAGATGTGGGTCATCCCAAAAGTAATGTCTCAAGTCATAGAAAAACTTTTTCTTTTGCTGGTATGTGAAACTAGGTGGTATAAACTTAGCAACAATATAATTAGCATAATCAGCATACCATGGAGTACTACGAGAAGTACTTGTAACATTTAACTGTTCATCAGGAAAGTCATCATTAATAGGTAGTGGGTCATCAAGAATATTTTCTAACCTAGATAAGTTGTCTGCAACAGGGTTCTCAGCTCCCTTTCTATCAACAATATTCAAATCAAATTCTTGTAGCAAGAGAACCCATCTAATAAGTCTAGGTTTAGAACCTTTCTTTTCCATAAGATATTTAATAGCAGCATGATCAGTGTGAATACTTACTTTAGAATCAACAATATAAGATCTGAACTTATCACAAGCAAATACAACTGCTAAAAGCTCTTTTTCACTAGTAGCATAATTTCTTTGAGAATTGTCTAGAGTCTTAGTAGCATAATGAATAACATTTAATTTCTTATCAACTCTTTGCCCTAGAACAGCACCTACAACATAATCACTAGCATCACACATAATTTCAAAGGGTAAATTCCAATCAGGTGGCTGAACAATAGGTGCAGAGACTAATGCTTTCTTAAGAATTTCAAATGCTTCTACACAATCATCATCAAAGACAAATAGTATATCTTTTTGCAATAAATTAGTCAGAGGTCGAGAAATTTTTTGAGAAGTCCTTAATGAACCTCCTGTAAAATCCGGCATGACCAAGGAAACTTCTTATACCTTTGATGTCCTTGGGATATGTCATCTTTTCAATAGAATCAACCTTGGCTTTATCAACTTCAATACCTCTTTCAGAAACTTTGTGCCCCAAGACAATACCTTCATTAACCATAAAGTGGCACTTTTCCCAATTCAAGACAAGATTAGTTTCTTCACATCTCTGCAAAACTCGATCAAGATTGCTCAAACAATCATCAAAAGAGGAACCATAGACGGAAAAGTCGTCCATGAAAACCTCACAAATCTTTTCACAAAAATTAGAGAATATAGCCATCATGCATCTTTGAAAGGTAGCAGGTGCATTACATAAACCAAAAGGCATACGTCTATAAGCAAAAGTACCAAAAGGGCATGTAAAAGTAGTCTTTGATTGATCTCTAGCCGACACAGGTATTTGAGAGAAACCAGAATAACCATCTAGAAAGCAATAGTGTGTATGTTTGCATAACCTTTCTAGCATTTGATCAATAAAAGGTAATGGGTAATGATCTTTCTTAGTAGCTTTATTTAATTTACAGAAATCAATTACCAACCTATAACCTATGATAATTCTTTCTGGAATCAATTCATCTTTATCATTAGGAACAACAGTAATACCTCCCTTCTTAGGGACACAATGGACATGACTTACCCACTCACTATCAGCAACGGGATAAATTATACCTGCCTCCAGAAGCTTGAGTATTTCTTTTCTTACCACTTCTTTCATTTTAGGATTCAGACGTCGTTGAGGATCACGAATTGGTTTGGCATCTGCTTCCAAATTTATTTTATGTTGACATAGAGTGGGACTAATTCCCTTAAGATCATCAAGAGTATATCGAATAGCAGCTCGGTGCTTCTTCAGAGTTTTCAATAATCTTTCTTCTTCATGCTCTGAAAGGTTAGCACTAATAATAACAGGATATTTCTTCTTTTCATCAAGATAAGCATATTTAAGATTATCAGGCAAAGGTTTAAGCTCAAACACGGGATCACCCTTGGGTGGAGGAGGATCCCCTAGGATTTCAACAGGCAAATTGTGTTTCAGAACAGGTTCCTGTTTAAAGAATACTTCATCTATTTCCCTTCTTTCATTCATGAACATATCATTTTCATGGTCTAGCAAATAGTGTTCTAAAGGATTACTAGGAGGTACGGCAATAGAAGCAAGACCAATAATTCCATCCTTACTAGGAAATTCTTCCTCGCGGTATTGTTTACTAAATTTAGAGAAATTAAACTCATGAACCATATCATCCAAACCAACAGTAACAATATTCTTAGTGCAGTCTATGGTAGCATTGACAATATTTAAGAAGGGTCTACCAAATATAATTGGACAAAAGCTATCTTGCGGAGAAGTAAGAACAAGAAAATCAGCAGGATATTTAGTTTTCCGACACAAGACTTCAACATCTCTAACAATTCCAATTGGTGCAATAGTATCTCTATTAGCAAGTTTAATAGTAACATCAATATCTTCTAACTCAATAGGTGCAATCTCATTCTTAATTTCTTTGTATAAGTCATGAGGTATAACACTAGCACTAGCACCCATATCACATAAGCCATGATAACAGTGATCTCCTATTTTAACAGAAATAACAGGCACGCCTACCACAGGTCTATGTTTATCCTTTTCACAAGGTTTAGCAATTCTAGCAGTTTCACCTTCGAACTGAATAACAAGCAAATCAATATTATCAGACAAGAGATATTTAACAATAGCAATATTAGGTTCTATTTTAACGTGCTCAGGAGGTGTATAAGTTTTAATATTGCTTTTACGAACAACAGTTGAAGCTTTAGCATGATCCTTTACTCTAACAGGGAAAGGTGGTTTCTCAAGATAAGAAGTAGGAACAATAGGATCATTATAAGTGACAGTCTTTTCTTCAACTTTAATAGGTGCAGCTACTTTTACTTCTATGGGAGGATGATATTTAAACCACTTCTCCTTAGGGAGATCAACATAAGTAGCAAAAGATTCACAGAAAGAAGCTACTATCTCAGAGTCAAGTCCATATTTAGTGCTAAACTTACGGAAAATATCGGTATCCATAAAAGATTTCACACAATCAAACTTAGGTGTCATACCTGACTCCTTACCTTCGTCGAGGTCCCAATCTTCAGAGTTGCGTTTAATTCTATCCAATAAATTCCATCTGAATTCAATAGTCTTCATCATAAAAGAGCCAGCACAAGAAGTATCGAGCATGTTGTGATTGTTTTTAGAAAGCCGAGCATAAAAACTTTGCATAATTATTTCTCTCTGGAGCTCATGATTGGGGCATGAATATAACATTGATTTAAGCCTCCCCCAAGCTTGAGCGATGCTTTCTCCTTCGCGAGGCCAGAAATTATATATATAATTGCGATCACGATGAACAAGATGCATAGGGTAATACTTTTGATGAAATTCCAGCTTCAATCTTTTATAGTCCCATGATCTCATATCATCACATTGCCTATACCATACCAATGCATCTCCCTTCAAAGATAAAGGGAAGACCTTCTTCTTAGCAACATCATCGGGTATACCTGCAAGCTTAAATAATCCACAAACTTCATCCACATATATTAAGTGCTCATCGGGATGCTTTGTTCCATCTCCTGTAAAAGGATTAGCTAGCAGTTTTTCCATCATAGCCCCAGGAAATTCAAAAGGAGTTTCATTTTCAATAGGTTCAGTAGGTTGAGGAGCAACTATTTGCTCTACTGCACAGGGTGAAGATATCCCGAACAAGCCCCTCGGAGTATTACTTTCCATAGTAACAAGTGGTAGTAAATTTCAGCACACTAGATAAATTTTTCCTTACCAAATTCCACCTACCAAAGGCGCTACACTCCCCGGCAACAGCGCCAGAAAAGAGTCTTAATGACCCACAAGTATAGGGGATCTATCGTAGTCCTTTCGATAAGTAGGAGTGTCGAACCCAACAAGGAGCAGAAGGAAATGATAAGCGGTTTTCAGCAAGGTATTCTCTGCAAGTACTGAAATAAGTGGTAACAAATAGTTTTGTGATAGGATAAATTGTAACGAGCAACAAGTAACAAAAGTAAATAAAGTGTAGCAAGGTGGCCCAATCCTTTTGTAGCAAAGGACAAGCCGGAACAAACTCTTATAATAGGAAGAGCGCTCCCGGGGACACATGGGAATATCGTCAAGCTAGTTTTCATCACGTTCATATGATTCGCGTTCGATACTTTGATAATTTGATATGTGGGTGGACCGGTGCTTGGGTGCTGTTCTTACTTGAACAAGCATCCCACTTATGATTAACCTCTATTGCAAGCATCCGCAAATACAACAAAAGTATTAAGGTAAACCTAACCATAGCATGAAACATATGGATCCAAATCAGCCCCTTACGAAGCAACGCATAAACTAGGGTTTAAGCTTCTGTCACTCTAGCAACCCATCATCTACTTATTACTTCCTAATGCCTTCCTATAGGCCCAAATAATGGTGAAGTGTTATGTAGTCGACGTTCACATAACACCACTAGAGGCTAGACAACATACATCTTATCAAAATATCAAACGAATACCAAATTCACATGACTACTCATAGCAAGACTTCTCCCTTGTCCTCAGGAACGAACGTAATTACTCACAAAGCATATTCATGTTCATAATCAGAGGGATAATAATATGCATATAGGATCTGAACATATGATCTTGCACCAATTAAACCAACTAGCATCAACTACAAGGAGTAATCAACACTACTAGCAACCTACTAGCACCAATCCCGGACTTAGAGACAAGAATTGAATACAAGAGATGAACTAGGGTTTGGAGATGAGATGGTGTTGGTGAAGATGTTGATGGAGATTGCCCTCTCCCGATGAGAGGAGCGTTGGTGATGACGATGGTGATGATTTCCCCCTCCGGGAGGGAAGTATCCCCGGCAGAACAGCTCTACCGGAGCTCTAGATTGGATCCGCCAAGGTTCCGCCTCGTGGCGGCGGAGTCTCGTCCCGAAAAGTTCCTTCCCATTTTTTTATCATCGAAAGACCTCATATAGGGGAAGATGGTCATCGGAGAGCCACCAGGGGCCCACGAGGTAGGGGCGCGCCCTAGGGGGGGCGCGCCCCCACCCTTGTGAGAAGGGTGTGGGCCCCCTGGCCTTCATCTTTGGCGAGGATTTTTCTTTATTTATTTTAAGATGTCCCGTGAAGTTTCAGGACTTTTGGAGTTGCGCAGAATAGGCCTCTAATATTTGCTCCTTTTCCAGCCCAGAATTCCAGCTGCCGGCATTCTCCCTCTTTATGTAAACCTTGTAAAATAAGAGAGAATAGCCATAAGTATTGTGACATAAAGTGAAATAACAGTCCATAATGCAATAAATATCGATATAAAAGCATGATGCAAAACGGACGTATCATACAACGGCCTGGCTTATGTATGTTAGTTGATATTATTGATCCATATACTCTATAAGTGTTTATATGTCTGTTAGTTCTGTACATTCTTGGTTGATTGACTCGGTATTTGAATCTTGATACATCGCTTGTGTACATATCTAAATGGAAGTACACATTATGCTGCGTGTGACATTTGAGTTGGACATGAAGTGTTCCAAATATTTGAATTCACCTTAAAATGGATTCTAGCTTCTGAATTTGAGTATCGACATTTGTAAACCATATTCATATATGACAGTGGAATACATCTTTGTCATCCTTTTGAAGATATATAAAAACACATAGATTGATTTATAAAGATTCGTATAGGAATACAAAATGGATTCGAATTTAGTTGCCAGGGTAAATGTGGATGCTTATTGTCCCAAAATTCGAAAGAAGCGGAAAAATGTCCACTCCCACGGCGGCTGCCCAAAGCCAAGTGTTTGGGAGATGGAAATTACTGTCTACCCATTACACGGACAATCCATTGGCCCGATTTCCACTGCTCTAAATAGGGGTAGGATAGTAACTTCAATTAGACGTGACACGACCGCCTCTGAGCCCATTCCGACACGATGGGCGCCAAAAATGGCGGCAAAACACATTTGATTCAAGCTCGTCCGAAAGACCTCTGTTTCTCCCTCCATTTCCCCATTCATACACGGTGGGCGGCAAAATAGACTCAACTCGGCCGAAATCGATGTAGGCAAATATTTTCAATAGGGGCAGGTTTGTAACTTCACTCAGACTTGACACAACCGCCCTACCTGTCAGCCCCGTTCATATACCGTGGGCGCCAACCACCCTCTCCTCGCTCGAAATCGCTCTGGGCAAATATTGGCGAGATGCGAGATTACCGTCGTATCCCCAATCGACGAGACGTCCAAATTTTAAACGGGGGCTAAGTCCATAACTTTCCCATATTTCAGACAGACGCGTCCCAAAAACATGGTTCCCCGTACCTCTCCCTCCATTTTCCCATTCATACACCGTCCGCGCTAGAACACCATCCCCACACCAGCCTCCATCCGCCACCCCATCCATCGCCACCGTCCTCCACCACATCCATCGCTGCCGTCCTCCACCACATCCATCGCCACCGTCCTCCACCATGCCAGAGCGCCTACCAAGACCACGTTGTCCACTCCTAGAGATGGACGTTTCCCATCCACGGCGACGGACCAAGAGCCTTGCATCACGTCCTCTCGCTTCATCGGTGCCGTCGTCCTCTTTGTCGGGGCCGCTCACACGACCTTCTCTTCCACCGCAATGGGACTTATCCCCCAATGCACCCGTCTACCATCACAGATCTGCTTCAACGCCACCGACAGCCATCGCACCCCCGATGCCTACACGGCGTCGCAAGAGAGGTGGTACTTCATATCTCCTCAACTTTTTGATCTCAACCAAAAATAGATCTTAACTTGGTTACTCTACTTTCTTTTCAGCTCTTAGAACTTAGTTCTTAGTTTGAAGCAAACAATGGCGGCTAAATATCATTTCTCCAGTTTCCCCCTTTTATGATCACTATACGATCAGAATACGTGCTTCTTGTCATAATAGCACTGCTCGACCCATCAAGCTAAACAAGCTTAGTTGTTCAAATACGAATATGATATTATTAAAACAGATTCGTTTAATTGGTAAGCTAAATGTTCCTAAATTAGTTTCGAAAATGAATGTTCGCCGCTCGGTGTGTATCTCTACAGGGTGCCCACGGTGGGTCGGCCCACCCTGGGATTTTGGGTCGTCCCAGGCCCCGATTCCCCTCTGTTCTGTTGCGCGCTTCCGATCTCTACTCGCCCCCAGCTGCCTGCATCGCCGGCGACTTGCCGTCCCCGGACAGCATGACTCTAGGAGGAGTGTAAGTGCATCTAGTGCCACCCCTAGTTGGTTTTGGAGTATTGACGACAAACCTAGTTGAGGGACTAATGTGTTTGTGAGAATTGCAGGATAACACAGGAAGAAGTCCCTCATCGATTCGGTTTTCCTACCAGAGATGACCCCTAAAAATGTATGAAGACATTGAAGTCAAAGGTGGTATATGAAGACATTCACATTGAAGACTATGACAAGAGAAGACATCGCATGAAGCCTATGGAGCTCGAAGACTTAGATCTTTCGTAGTTCTTTTTATTCTTTGTTGAGTCATAGGAACCACCGTACTGTTAAGTGGGGTCCAAGAGAACCAGTCAGAATGACTGAAAGTGATGCTTAACTAAAACCCATGTCTTCGAGTGAAGACTATGAGAGCGAATCTTGTCCAGAGTCGGACAAGTCAGCTTTGCTTGTAGCCCAAGTAAAGTTGCCGTGTCAGTTTGAAATCTGACCATTGGAACACGTGTCAGTTCCTTAGTGACCCAGGGTCATTTCGGACAAATCAGGTCGGGTTGCCTAGTGGCTATAAATAGCCCACCCCCTACAACCATAAATGGTTGGCTGCTCAGAGTTAGTGTACAGCTTTTGTCGTTTGAGAGCAACCCACCTCGAAGCCTTTGAGAGAGAATTCCTTGCGAGGATAAAGCCCTAACCACCCAAAGCCAAAGAGAATTAGGCATCACTTAAGTCTTCTTGTCTGTGTGATCTGAAGACTTATTACACTTGAGGACTGTGAATCCTCCACCCGGTTAGGCGTCGCATTTTGAGCATCCAAGAGACATTGTGGATCGCCGGTGAACGAAGCCTGTGAAGGTTTGGGAGTCTACCTTGAAGACTTACCAGAGTGATTGGGCGAGGTCTGTGTGACCTTAGCTCAAGGGGAATACGGTGAGGACTGGGTGTCCTGAGCTACGTGTTCAGGACTGGGTGTCCGGGACTGTGTGTCCTCAGGTTTAAATACCGAGCCACCCTAACCAGACGTACAGTTGTCACAGCAACTGGAACTGGTCCAACAAATCATTGTCTTCAATGTGTCACTGGTTTCATCCTTTCCTTCCATTTACTTACTGTTGGTCCTTGTGAAGTCATTGTATGATTGCACTATCTTTTATCTTCACTGAGTGACTGCGTGTTCTGTTTGGCTTCATAATATCTTCCTACCTGATCCTTACTACATTGCTGCTATTAGTCATTGTGCTTTCACTCCATTGAATACTTGACTATGGTTTGCCTAGTGTAGTCTACCTTCCGCTGCATGGTAATAGGTTTATTTCTATCGTTTGTCTTCATAACTTCCACGTTTTGAAGACTTTCATAAAAATCGCCTATTCACCCCCCCCCCTCTAGTCGATATAACGCACTTTCAATTGGTATCAGAGCAAGGTACTCCCTTGTTCTGTGTGATTCGGTTTAACCACCTGGAGTTTTAGCTATGTCGACTGCAGGGATAATTAAAGTCTCCGTTGCGTGCCCCGTCTTTGATGGAACTGAATATCCCTACTGGAAGAATAAGATGCGCATACATCTTGAAGCCATTGACGTCGACCTATGGTATGTCGTCAAGAACGGCGTTCCCAAGGCTAGAGAAGGTGTCACTGCTGCTGACGTCAAGAAGTTCGTTCAACTGGACTCTACTGCCGAGAATATCATCTGTGGTCATCTGACCAAAGGACAGTATGGCCGCGTGAGTGCTTTGGAAACATCTAAGCTAGTCTAGGACTGGCTCTCCAAGGTCAACGAAGGCGTCTCAACCCAAAGAGATCAGAGAATCAGTGTCCTTCGCAACCTCTTCAACCGCTTCAAGAGGAATGACAATGAGAATGTCCAGCTCACATTTGATCGACTCACTGACATCATGAATGAGCTTCAAGCCCTTGGCGCTACTGAGATCACCAAGCATGAAGTCGTCAAGACACTACTGAGATCACTTGACAGTTCGTTTGACACCCTAGCCCTGATGATTCAAGAACGTCCTGATTTCAAGACACTTGATCCGTCTAACATACTTGAGAGGCTCAACACACATGAGTTTCAGCTTTCTGAGAAAAGAGATATCTACGGTCCTAACTATGGGCGAACTCGTGCCTTGAAGGCAAAAGCTGTCTCCTCATCTGAAGAAGAATCTGACAGCAGTTCTGATGATCCTGAAGACATTGGAAGGGAACTTGCTATGCTTGTGAAGAAGTTCCAAAAATTCACCAAGAAGAAAGGTTTCAGAAAGTCTTCATGATCAAGCTCAAGGAATGATGAAGCTTCTGCTCATGACTACAAGAAGAAAACATGTCACAAGTGCAAGAAACCTGGCCACTTCATCTCTGAGTGTCCTCAGTGGGACAATGAGAACAAAAAGAAGAAGAAGAGCAAGGAATATGACTCTGACGACAAGAAGAAGAAGAAATACTCAAAGTCTTCTTCCAAGTCTTCTTCAAAGTCTTCATCACACAAGAAGAGCTCATCTGGCAAGGCACGTGCGTTTGTTGGCAAGGAAATGGATTCATAGGAGGAGTCTGCTTCTGAGGAGGCGGAGGTGGAGTCTGAGGAGGAGTCCAATTCTGGCGTCGCGAGTCTGGCTACAGCATACGTTGCCAAGTCCATCTTCAACACTGAAGACAATGACTTCATCACCGACACTGATGCAAATGACAAGGACCACTCCGCTCCTACCTACTGCTTCATGGCACGCGGTGCCAAGGTAAACACATGCACTACTCACTATCAAACATCTAGTGACGATGACTCTAATTGTGGTTCAAAACCCAGCTACAAAACACTTGCTAAAATTGCAACTGAACAACAAAAAGCCATGGAACATATTCAAAAACTATTAGACAAAAGCGATGATCTGTTAGGCGCTGAAATGACTCGATCTGAGTCCTTAATTGAAGACATAAAAAATCTTCACGTTAAGTATGAGGAACTTGAAAGTCGTCATGAAACGCTCTCAACAACTCATGAAAAGCTTTCCTATGATTATCTTCAAAGGAAGCAAGATCTTGAGAAATTGAGAGCGGCTCATGAAGATCTTCAAAAGGAAAACGAGTCACTTCGCGCCGAACAGATCAGCTCCGCTCAGGAAGGATTTGAACCACCATGTCTTAAGTGCATTGAGCGTGATAATGCTACTACTGTTGCTGAATGTTCTACTACTGCTACTGTTGCAATATCTTCAACTGTTGATGTGGGAACTAACCCCTCTGCTGAGGATTCCACTGCTATTGCTGATGAGAATGCTAGGTTGAAGACATTGCTTGAAACAGGGATGTACAAAAGTCTTAAAGGGCATCAGACACTATGTGATGTCCTCAAAAAGCAGATCTTGAACCGAAACCCGAGGAAAGAGGGTGTTGGGTTCGTAAGGAAAATGAATGCTGATGGCTCTTACTGGAAACCTAAGCAGTACCCCAAAACCACATGGGTTGCTGCAAAGGAATCTTCAGCAGATCTATCCAATCTATCTGGCTTCTCTTGTGGAAACCCCATTGTCATTGATGAATCCTTTGACGCAAACTATAAACTGTTTAAGAATCAGAATGGTGAAGTGTTTGCCAGGTACATTGGTACTAACTGCAGGAATGGACCGCCTATGAAGAAGATCTGGGTTCCAAAAAAGTGTCTGGAGAATCTTCATGTGAATGTCATCATGACACCACACGTGAAGAAGACAAACCTCAGACCACAGGCTTCATACGGTCCAAAGGCGTCATACAGACAGAGGACTCACCTGAGTCGCACTAACGCAAATGTTTTGCAGGGAAACCATACTCAGGCCTATGAATATGAGCGTGGTTCATCAAACCGCCATGTTCATAAGACCAAGAACTATTCTGCTTATTCTTATGAGTACTATTGTCCGCCTGCAAGACTTTTTGCTAGGGCTCCAAAGCCAAAGTTCTCAGACGCTGCACTTAGACTTATTGCTTCTAAGCCACCCTTGAAGATGTGGGTGGCTAAGAAAGCTTAACTCTCTTTTGCAGGGAAAGGTCTCTAGCAGAAAACCAAAATCGTCTGACGCTATTGCTGGGGACCTTAAACATCTTGTAGGGCGCAAGATCAAATGCCCGAATGGTCTTACTATGTACTTCGTTCCTGAATTGCTTGCTACTCTCCCTATTAGTCCTAATCTGGATCTAAGCTTTCATAACCCACTGGTTCGTCAAATGTTTTTGCTTCACAATTCTCTTCGTGAAGCCTATCCCCCTAACTGCACTGTAGGGTACGACACCAGCGTCTTCAGAATGGATTATTGATAGTGGGTGTACCAATCACATGACTGGCAAAAGAAGCCTTCTTATGGACTCAACCTTACGTCCATCCAACAAGAGTCGCATCACATTTGCTGACACTAGTAAAAGTAAGGTACTGGGTCTAGGTAGAGTTGCAATCTCAAAGGATCAACACATGGATAAAGTCATGCTTGTTGAATCCCTTGGCTTCAACTTAATGTCTATCTCAATGCTTTACGATTTGAACATGATCTAATATTTGGAAAATATTGCTGCCTTGTACTAATGGAATCTGACAAGTCTCTAGTGTTTGAAGGGTATCGGAAAGATGATTTGTACGTAGTAGATTTCTCGGCAGGACCACAGCTTGCCGTATGTCTTCTAGCAAAGGCTTCAGAATGCTGGCTCTGGCATCGGAGGCTAGGGCATGCTGGCATGAGGAACCTCCACACCCTTGCAAAGAAGAAGCATGTCATAGGCATCGAGGGCGTCAAGTTCAAGAAAGATCACTTATGCGGTGCCTGTGAAGCAGGGAAGATGACGAGGGCCAAACATCCCTCGAAGACAATCATGACAACCACTCGACCCTTCGAACTGCTCCACATGGATCTTTTCGGTCCCACTCATTACTCAACTCTTACTACTACTGCCTGCCTCTATGGCTTTGTTATTATTGATGATTATTCTAGATATACTTGGGTGCACATAATCCTCTACAAGACTGAAGTGCAGGATGTCTTCAGACGCTTCGCCATCGAGCAATGAACAACTATGGCACCAAGATAAAGCACATCAGAAGTGACAATGGCACTGAATTCAAGAACACCGGCCTTGATACATATCTTGATACCTTGGGCATCACACATGAATTCTCAGCCCCGTACATTCCACAGCAGAATGGCATCGTCGAACGCAAGAACAGAACACTCATTGAGATGGCCCGAACGATGCTTGATGAATACAAGACTCCAAGACAATTCTGGCCTGAAGCCATTGATACTGCATGCCATACAATCAATCGTGTTTATCTTCACAAGCTTCTGAACAAGACATCTTATGAGCTCCTTACTGGCAAGAAGCCAAATGTCAGTTACTTCAGAGTATTTGGCGCCAGGTGCTGGATCAAAGATCCACATCACACTTCAAAATTTGCACCAAAAGCACATGAGGGTTTTATGCTTGGATATGGAAAGGATTCGCACTCCTACAGAGTCTTCAATCTCTTTCATTATAAAGTGGTTGAAACAGTGGATGTGCGGTTTGATGAGACTAACGGTTCACAAAGAGAGCACCTCCCAAATGTGCTAGATGAAGTTCCATCCAGCGAATCAATCAAGCTTATGGGAACCGGAGAAATCATACCCTCTGAAGCTCAACCTGAAGAGGAACTTATCATCTCCGCACCTGATCAACCTGAAGACAATGCTCAGCTTGAAGACAATCCCACTAACAATGACAATGATCAGCAAGAGCAAAACCTTCGCCCTATACATCCTCGTGTTGCCAATGAAATGCAGATTGAGAGAATAATTGACAGCATCAATGCACCTGGTCCGCTCACTCGTTCAAGGGCAACTTAGCTAGCAAATTTCTGTGGGCACTTCGCATTCGTCTCAATTACAGAACCGAAGAAAGTTGAAGAAGCCTTCATGGAACCAATATGGATTCAAGCTATGCAAAAAGAGCTTCAACAGTTTGAGCTGAATAATGTATGGGAACTGGTTAGGCGTCCTGATCCTCAGAAGCACAACATAATAGGCACCAAATGGATATACCGCAACAAGCAAGATGAGCATGGTCAAGTTGTCAGAAACAAAGCTCGTCTCGTTGCTCAAGGATATACTCAAGTGGAAGGCATTGACTTCGATGAAACATTTGCTCCTGTGGCTAGACTTGAAGCCATACGCATACTGTTGGCCTATGCCAATCATCACAACATACTTCTATATCAAATGGATGTGAAGAGCGCCTTTCTCAATGGCAAGATTGAAGAAGAAGTGTATGTTGCACAACCGCCTGGCTTTGAAGATCCAAAACATCCTGACATGGTATACAAGCTCAACAAGGCACTGTATGGCCTCAAACAAGCCCCTCGGGCCTGGTATGACACACTCAAATACTTCCTGAAGAGCAAAGGCTTCATACCTGGTTCCCTAGACCCCACTCTCTTCACGAAGACATATGATGGTGAACTGTTTGTGTGCCAAATATATGTGGATGACATTATCTTCGGCTGCACCAATCAGAAGTACAGTGAAGAGTTTGGATATATGATGCAAGAGCAATATCAGATGTCCATGATGGGAGAGCTGAAGTTCTTCCTCGGTCTCCAAATACGACAGCAACGCAACCGCATCTTCATATCTCAAGAGAAGTATCTCAAAGATTGCCTGAAGAAGTTCGGTATGCAAGACTGCAAAGGCTTCACGACGCTAATGCCAGCCAAGCATCATCTGGGTCCTGACGACAATGGTAAAGAGTTCGACCAAAAGGTATACCGCTCCATGATTGGTTCTTTGCTTTATCTATGTGCATAGGCCAGATATTATGCTTAGTGTTTGCATGTGTGCTCGATTTCAAGCGACACCAAGGGAGTCGCATCACTTAGCTGTGAAGCGAATTCTTCGATATTTGGCTCACACCCCAACTCTAGGATTATGGTATCCAAAGGGCTCAAAGTTTGATTTGGTTGGATTCTCGGATGCTGATTATGCTGGTGACAAAGTGGATCGCAAATCTACATCAGGCACATGTCACTTTCTGGGACGGTCACTTGTATGCTGGTCTTCAAAGAAGCAGAATGGTGTATCTCTCTCCACTGCTGAATCTGAATACATTGCTGCTGGATCTTGCTGCGCTCAGCTTCTATGGATGAAGCAAACACTCAAGGACTATGGCATTCATCTGAAGCAAGTGCCACTTTACTGCGACAATGAAAGCGCCATCAAGATTGCCAACAACCCAGTTCAGCACTCGAAGACAAAGCACATTGAAATTCGTCATCACTTTCTCAGAGATCATGTTGTGAAGGAAGATATTGATATCATACACGTCAACACTGAAGAGCAATTGGCAGATATCTTCACCAAGCCCTTGGATGAGAAGAGATTTTGCAAGTTACGGTGTGACTTAAATATCCTGGAATCCACAAATGTCATGTGATCAGGCACACATCCTAACACTTATGCATATTGATGACTTAGATGTGCAACACACGAAGTAAAGTATATCTTCAATCAATGAAGACATACATTCTAAGTGTGAATACATTAATGTGGAATTTGACTTCGGAGCACCACGATAATTGTGCGCCGTGTCTGGGTCTAATACTTCCTATACGGTGGGTAACGCCACCACCAAAATGTTCTGTTTGAAGTGTTTCACTCATGGCGTTACATTTGCTATGTCTTCACATTTGGTTTGGCTTCAATCTCAACATATCTTCATGATTATCTTCACTATGTTGATTATATATATATATATATATATATATATATATATATATATATATATATATATATATATATATATATATATATATATACTAGTGTTCTGTCCTCTACAGCATTCACTTATAGCTATGTCTTCTTGTTGAATCTTTTGAACTAAGTGAATGTGATCGGACCCTAACCTCTCTATGCTTTCTATCTCAAACTCTATCTCTCCAAATCATATGCATTCTATTGAAACTGTCGAATGTCTTCTCTGC